>NC_053389.1:626421687-626552578 GCF_905171765.1 Bufo bufo | reverse complement strand
GCCTGAATTAAAGATTTATTTTTCCAAAATGGCTGTATTTCAAATGGCTGTATTTCAAATGCCTGAATCAAACCCCTGTATGTAGAGGGTGTATCTCACATGGCCTGAACCAGTGTAGGCCTGAATTAAAGATTTCTTTGCCCAAAATGGCTGTATTTCAAATGCCTGAATCAAACCCCTGTATGTAGAGGGTGTATCTCACACGGTCTGAATCAGTATAGGCCTGAATTAAAGATTTCTTTGCCCAAAATGGCTGTATTTCAAATGGCTGTATTTAAAATGCCTGAATCAAACCCCTGGATGTAGAGGGTGTATCTCACACGGCCTGAACCAGTGTAGGCCTGAATTAAAGATTTCTTTGCCCAAAATGGCTGTATTTCAAATGCCTGAATCAAACCCCTGTATGTAGAGGATGTATCTCACACGGTCTGAATCAGTGTAGGCCTGAATGAAAGATTTATTTGCCCAAAATGGCTGTATTTCAAATGGCTGAATTTAAAATGCCTGAATCAAACCCCTGGATGTAGATGGTGTATCTCACACGGCCTGAACCAGTGTAGGCCTGAATTAAAGATTTCTTTGCCCAAAATGGCTGTATTTCAAATGCCTGAATCAAACCCCTGTATGTAGAGGGTGTATCTCACATGGCCTGAACCAGTGTAGGCCTGAATTAAAGATTTCTTTGCCCAAAATGGCTGTATTTCAAATGCCTGAATCAAACCCCTGTATGTAGAGGGTGTATCTCACACGGTCTGAATCAGTATAGGCCTGAATTAAAGATTTCTTTGACCAAAATGGCTGTATTTCAAATGGCTGTATTTCAAATGCCTGAATCAAACCCCTGTATGTAGAGGGTGTATCTCACATGGCCTGAACCAGTGTAGGCCTGAATTAAAGATTTCTTTGCTCAAAATGGCTGTATTTCAAATGCCTGAATCAAACCCCTGTATGTAGAGGGTATATCTTACACGGTCTGAATCAGTATAGGCCTGAATTAAAGATTTCTTTGCCCAAAATGGCTGTATTTCAAATGGCTGAATTTAAAATGCCTGAATCAAACCCCTGGATGTAGATGGTGTATCTCACACGGCCTGAACCAGTGTAGGCCTGAATTAAAGATTTCTTTGCCCAAAATGGCTGTATTTCAAATGCCTGAATCAAACCCCTGTATGTAGAGCATGTATCTCACACGGTCTGAATCAGTGTAGGCCTGAATTAAAGATTTATTTGCCCAAAATGGCTGTATTTAAAGGCCTGAAACAAACCCCTGTATGTAGAGGGTGTATCTCACATGGTCTGAATCAGTGTAGGCCTGAATTAAAGATTTCTTTGCCCAAAATGGCTGTATTTCAAATGGCTGTATTTAAAATGCCTGAATCAAACCCCTGTATGTAGAGGGTGTATCTTACATGGCCTGAACCAGTGTAGGCTTGAATTAAAGATTTCTTTGCCCAAAATGGCTGTATTTCAAATGCCTGAATCAAACCCCTGTATGTAGATGGTGTATCTCACACGGTCTGAATCAGTATAGGCCTGAATTAAAGATTTCTTTGCCCAAAATGGCTGTATTTTAAATGGCTGTATTTAAAATGCCTGAATCAAACCCCTGGATGTAGAGGGTGTATCTCACACGGCCTGAACCAGTGTAGGCCTGAATTAAAGATTTCTTTGCCCAAAATGGCTGTATTTCAAATGCCTGAATCAAACCCCTGTATGTAGAGGATGTATCTCACACGGTCTGAATCAGTGTAGGCCTGAATTAAAGATTTATTTGCCCAAAATGGCTGTATTTCAAAGGCCTGAAACAAACCCCTGTATGTAGAGGGTGTATCTCACACGGTCTGAATCAGTGTAGGCCTGAATTAAAGATTTATTTTCCCAAAATGGCTGTATTTCAAATGGCTGTATTTCATATGCCTGAATCAAACCCCTGTATGTAGAGGGTGTATCTCACATGGCCTGAACCAGTGTAGGCCTGAATTAAAGATTTCTTTGCCCAAAATGGCTGTATTTCAAATGCCTGAATCAAACCCCTGTATGTAGAGGGTGTATCTCACACGGTCTGAATCAGTATAGGCCTGAATTAAAGATTTCTTTGCCCAAAATGGCTGTATTTCAAATGGCTGTATTTAAAATGCCTGAATCAAACCCCTGGATGTAGAGGGTGTATCTCACACGGCCTGAACCAGTGTAGGCCTGAATTAAAGATTTCTTTGCCCAAAATGGCTGTATTTCAAATGCCTGAATCAAACCCCTGTATGTAGAGGATGTATCTCACACGGTCTGAATCAGTGTAGGCCTGAATTAAAGATTTATTTGCCCAAAATGGCTGTATTTCAAAGGCCTGAAACAAACCCCTGTATGTAGAGGGTGTATCTCACACGGTCTGAATCAGTGTAGGCCTGAATTAAAGATTTATTTTCCCAAAATGGCTGTATTTCAAATGGCTGTATTTAAAATGCCTGAATCAAACCCCTGGATGTAGAGGGTGTATCTCACACGGCCTGAACCAGTGTAAGCCTGAATTAAAGATTTCTTTGCCCAAAATGGCTGTATTTCAAATGCCTGAATCAAACCCCTGTATGTAGAGGATGTATCTCACACAGTCTGAATCAGTGTAGGCCTGAATTAAAGATTTATTTGCCCAAAATAGCTGTATTTCAAAGGCCTGAAACAAACCCCTGTATGTAGAGGGTGTATCTCACATGGTCTGAATCAGTATAGGCCTGAATTAAAGATTTCTTTGCCCAAAATGGCTGTATTTCAAATGGCTGTATTTAAAATGCCTGAATCAAACCCCTGGATGTAGAGGGTGTATCTCACACGGCCTGAACCAGTGTAGGCCTGAATTAAAGATTTCTTTACCCAAAATGGCTGTATTTCAAATGCCTGAATCAAACCCCTGTATGTAGAGGGTGTATCTCACACGGTCTGAATCAGTGTAGGCCTGAATTAAAGATTTATTTGCCCAAAATGGCTGTATTTCAAAGGCCTGAAACAAACCCCTGTATGTAGAGGGTGTATCTCACATTGTCTGAATCAGTGTAGGCCTGAATTAAAGATTTATTTTCCCAAAATGGCTGTATTTCAAATGGCTGTATTTAAAATGCCTGAATCAAACCCCTGGATGTAGAGGGTGTATCTCACACGGCCTGAACCAGTGTAGGCCTGAATTAAAGATTTCTTTGCCCAAAATGGCTGTATTTCAAATGCCTGAATCAAACCCCTGTATGTAGAGGATGTATCTCACACGGTCTGAATCAGTGTAGGCCTGAATTAAAGATTTATTTGCCCAAAATGGCTGTATTTCAAAGGCCTGAAACAAACCCCTCTTATGTAGAGGGTGTATCTCACACGGTCTGAATCAGTATAGGCCTGAATTAAAGATTTCTTTGCCCAAAATGGCTGTATTTCAAATGGCTGTATTTAAAATGCCTGAATCAAACCCCTGGATGTAGAGGGTGTATCTCACACGGCCTGAACCAGTGTAGGCCTGAATTAAAGATTTCTTTGCCCAAAATGGCTGTATTTCAAATGCCTGAATCAAACCCCTGTATGTAGAGGATGTATCTCACACGGTCTGAATCAGTGTAGGCCTGAATTAAAGATTTATTTGCCCAAAATGGCTGTATTTCAAAGGCCTGAAACAAACCCCTGTATGTAGAGGGTGTATCTCACACGGTCTGAATCAGTGTAGGCCTGAATTAAAGATTTCTTTGCCCAAAATGGCTGTATTTCAAATGGCTGTATTTAAAATGCCTGAATCAAACCCCTGGATGTAGAGGGTGTTTCTTACACGGCCTGAACCAGTGTAGGCCTGAATTAAAGATTTCTTTGCCCAAAATGGCTGTATTTCAAATGCCTGAATCAAACCCCTGTATGTAGAGCATGTATCTCACACGGTCTGAATCAGTGTAGGCCTGAATTAAAGATTTATTTGCCCAAAATGGCTGTATTTCAAAGGCCTGAAACAAACCCCTGTATGTAGAGGGTGTATCTCACACGGTCTGAATCAGTGTAGGCCTGAATTAAAGATTTATTTTTCCAAAATGGCTGTATTTCAAATGGCTGTATTTCAAATGCCTGAATCAAACCCCTGTATGTAGAGGGTGTATCTCACATGGCCTGAACCAGTGTAGGCCTGAATTAAAGATTTCTTTGCCCAAAATGGCTGTATTTCAAATGCCTGAATCAAACCCCTGTATGTAGAGGGTGTATCTCACACGGTCTGAATCAGTATAGGCCTGAATTAAAGATTTCTTTGCCCAAAATGGCTGTATTTCAAATGGCTGTATTTAAAATGCCTGAATCAAACCCCTGGATGTAGAGGGTGTATCTCACACGGCCTGAACCAGTGTAGGCCTGAATTAAAGATTTCTTTGCCCAAAATGGCTGTATTTCAAATGCCTGAATCAAACCCCTGTATGTAGAGGATGTATCTCACACGGTCTGAATCAGTGTAGGCCTGAATGAAAGATTTATTTGCCCAAAATGGCTGTATTTCAAAGGCCTGAAACAAACCCCTGTATGTAGAGGGTGTATCTCACACGGTCTGAATCAGTGTAGGCCTGAATTAAAGATTTATTTTCCCAAAATGGCTGTATTTCAAATGGCTGTATTTAAAATGCCTGAATCAAACCCCTGGATGTAGAGGGTGTATCTCACATGGCCTGAACCAGTGTAAGCCTGAATTAAAGATTTCTTTGCCCAAAATGGCTGTATTTCAAATGCCTGAATCAAACCCCTGTATGTAGAGGATGTATCTCACACAGTCTGAATCAGTGTAGGCCTGAATTAAAGATTTATTTGCCCAAAATAGCTGTATTTCAAAGGCCTGAAACAAACCCCTGTATGTAGAGGGTGTATCTCACATTGTCTGAATCAGTGTAGGCCTGAATTAAAGATTTATTTTCCCAAAATGGCTGTATTTCAAATGGCTGTATTTAAAATGCCTGAATCAAACCCCTGGATGTAGAGGGTGTATCTCACACGGCCTGAACCAGTGTAGGCCTGAATTAAAGATTTCTTTGCCCAAAATGGCTGTATTTCAAATGCCTGAATCAAACCCCTGTATGTAGAGGATGTATCTCACACGGTCTGAATTAGTGTAGGCCTGAATTAAAGATTTATTTGCCCAAAATGGCTGCATTTCAAAGGCCTGAAACAAACCCCTCTTATGTAGAGGGTGTATCTCACACGATCTGAATCAGTATAGGCCTGAATTAAAGATTTCTTTGCCCAAAATGGCTGTATTTCAAATGGCTGTATTTCAAATGCCTGAATCAAACCCCTGTATGTAGAGGGTGTATCTCACATGGCCTGAACCAGTGTAGGCCTGAATTAAAGATTTCTTTGCCCAAAATGGCTGTATTTCAAATGCCTGAATCAAACCCCTGTATGTAGAGGGTGTATCTCACACGGTCTGAATCAGTATAGGCCTGAATTAAAGATTTCTTTGCCCAAAATGGCTGTATTTCAAATGGCTGTATTTAAAATGCCTGAATCAAACCCCTGGATGTAGAGGGTGTATCTCACACGGCCTGAACCAGTGTAGGCCTGAATTAAAGATTTCTTTGCCCAAAATGGCTGTATTTCAAATGCCTGAATCAAACCCCTGTATGTAGAGGATGTATCTCACACGGTCTGAATCAGTGTAGGCCTGAATGAAAGATTTATTTGCCCAAAATGGCTGTATTTCAAAGGCCTGAAACAAACCCCTGTATGTAGAGGGTGTATCTCACACGGTCTGAATCAGTGTAGGCCTGAATTAAAGATTTATTTTCCCAAAATGGCTGTATTTCAAATGGCTGTATTTAAAATGCCTGAATCAAACCCCTGGATGTAGAGGGTGTATCTCACACGGCCTGAACCAGTGTAGGCCTGAATTAAAGATTTCTTTGCCCAAAATGGCTGTATTTCAAATGCCTGAATCAAACCCCTGTATGTAGAGGATGTATCTCACACGGTCTGAATCAGTGTAGGCCTGAATTAAAGATTTATTTGCCCAAAATGGCTGCATTTCAAAGGCCTGAAACAAACCCCTCTTATGTAGAGGGTGTATCTCACACGATCTGAATCAGTATAGGCCTGAATTAAAGATTTCTTTGCCCAAAATGGCTGTATTTCAAATGGCTGTATTTCAAATGCCTGAATCAAACCCCTGTATGTAGAGGGTGTATCTCACATGGCCTGAACCAGTGTAGGCCTGAATTAAAGATTTCTTTGCCCAAAATGGCTGTATTTCAAATGCCTGAATCAAACCCCTGTATGTAGAGGGTGTATCTCACACGGTCTGAATCAGTGTAGGCCTGAATTAAAGATTTCTTTGCCCAAAATGGCTGTATTTCAAATGGCTGTATTTAAAATGCCTGAATCAAACCCCTGGATGTAGAGGGTGTATCTCACACGGCCTGAACCAGTGTAGGCCTGAATTAAAGATTTCTTTGCCCAAAATGGCTGTATTTCAAATGCCTGAATCAAACCCCTGTATGTAGAGGATGTATCTCACACGGTCTGAATCAGTGTAGGCCTGAATGAAAGATTTATTTGCCCAAAATGGCTGTATTTCAAAGGCCTGAAACAAACCCCTGTATGTAGAGGGTGTATCTCACACGGTCTGAATCAGTGTAGGCCTGAATTAAAGATTTATTTTCCCAAAATGGCTGTATTTCAAATGGCTGTATTTAAAATGCCTGAATCAAACCCCTGGATGTAGAGGGTGTATCTCACATGGCCTGAACCAGTGTAAGCCTGAATTAAAGATTTCTTTGCCCAAAATGGCTGTATTTCAAATGCCTGAATCAAACCCCTGTATGTAGAGGATGTATCTCACACAGTCTGAATCAGTGTAGGCCTGAATTAAAGATTTATTTGCCCAAAATAGCTGTATTTCAAAGGCCTGAAACAAACCCCTGTATGTAGAGGGTGTATCTCACATTGTCTGAATCAGTGTAGGCCTGAATTAAAGATTTATTTTCCCAAAATGGCTGTATTTCAAATGGCTGTATTTAAAATGCCTGAATCAAACCCCTGGATGTAGAGGGTGTATCTCACACGGCCTGAACCAGTGTAGGCCTGAATTAAAGATTTCTTTGCCCAAAATGGCTGTATTTCAAATGCCTGAATCAAACCCCTGTATGTAGAGGATGTATCTCACACGGTCTGAATCAGTGTAGGCCTGAATTAAAGATTTATTTGCCCAAAATGGCTGCATTTCAAAGGCCTGAAACAAACCCCTCTTATGTAGAGGGTGTATCTCACACGATCTGAATCAGTATAGGCCTGAATTAAAGATTTCTTTGCCCAAAATGGCTGTATTTCAAATGGCTGTATTTAAAATGCCTGAATCAAACCCCTGGATGTAGAGGGTGTATCTCACACGGCCTGAACCAGTGTAGGCCTGAATTAAAGATTTCTTTGCCCAAAATGGCTGTATTTCAAATGCCTGAATCAAACCCCTGTATGTAGAGGATGTATCTCACACGGTCTGAATCAGTGTAGGCCTGAATTAAAGATTTATTTGCCCAAAATGGCTGTATTTCAAAGGCCTGAAACAAACCCCTGTATGTAGAGGGTGTATCTCACACGGTCTGAATCAGTGTAGGCCTGAATTAAAGATTTATTTGCCCAAAATGGCTGTATTTCAAATGGCTGTATTTAAAATGCCTGAATCAAACTTCTGGATGTAGAGGGTGTATCTCACACGGCCTGAACCAGTGTAGGCCTGAATTAAAGATTTCTTTGCCCAAAATGGCTGTATTTCAAATGCCTGAATCAAACCCCTGTATGTAGAGCATGTATCTCACACGGTCTGAATCAGTGTAGGCCTGAATTGAAGATTTATTTGCCCAAAGTGGCTGTATTTCAAAGGCCTGAAACAAACCCCTGTATGTAGAGGGTGTATCTCACACGGTCTGAATCAGTGTAGGCCTGAATTAAAGATTTATTTTCCCAAAATGGCTGTATTTCAAATGGCTGTATTTAAAATGCCTGAATCAAACCCCTGTATGTAGAGGGTGTATCTCACAGGGCCTGAACCAGTGTAGGCCTGAATTCAATATTGGTGCACCAAATGGCAGTATTTTAAATCTCTGAATCTAACCCAAATGTATTAAGGGTTTATCTCACAATGACATCTGCATCAAAGGCTGCCAACAAATATTTTTTTGCCCAAATGAGTATTTGTTTAACAGCTGAATTTGACAGCAGTATATAAGCCTGTAGTTTCACACGTGCTGATGCTGCAAGGCCTGAAAATTATGTTTTTTGTCACAAAAGTGTGTTTTTCAAACCTCAGAAAATGATGGGTGTATTTTGAGCTTACATTGCACTCTGACTAAGGCCTCCTGCACACGACCGTTGTGTGCACCCGTGGCCGTTGGCCCGTTGAACGTGTTTTTCTGCGGTCCCATTGACTTTCAATGGGTCCGTAGAAAACTCGGCTACTGCACCGTTTTGTCACCCGCGCCTGTGACCCGTCTTTCCTGTCCGTCAAAAAATATAACCTGTCCTATTTTTTTCACGGCTAACGGTTCGCGGCACACCCGTTTGACATCCGCGGCCGCGTCCACTCCCGTTTTATTTCATCTTATGGCATGGCCAAATTGTCTGGCCAAACTTGTGGCAATAAATAGAAAAAAAAAAAAATACAGGAAGTTTAAGGTCACAGGATATGCTAATTTCTAGCCATCTGTGGTAAACAGCTTGTGTGTGGTGAGGGTGCCATTTCAGCAGGTTATTTTCATCCACCATGCCGCGATGGAATGTCGAAAAACTGATAACCCTGGTCCAGGAGAGGCCCGAGCTATGGGATACCAGGCAAAATGCGTATAGTGACCGATTAAAAATGGATGCTTCGTGGGAGCAAGTGGCACGGAGCATGCGCAGAAGTGAATGGTCCAAAGCTGATAGCCGAGGCCGGGCCCAACTATGTAAGTGATAGCAATGTAGTTGCGCTGCCCTTGCCCCCTGTGTGGCCAAAAGATGTAGTTTTAAATTCCCTGAGGTGACAATAGTGTTTTTTTGGTGGTCCAGCCTCCTTTTGCATAAAGGCCTGTTCATGGTTTTTTAAACAGACATCTGTTTTTCCCCTTTTTCATTTTTTGAGCTCACAAATGTCTATTATGTCATTTCAAAACAGTAAAACAAACCAAAACCCGCTGGGCGAGTTGCCGGGACCAATTCCGGCGGGAGATGACCAGCAAAGGCCGGAGTGGGGAGGGAACCTCCAGGAAACGGGCTTACATTTATACGGCCGAGTTGCAGTTTCTGCGGCCAGTAATGGAATTGAGGCCGTAAGTATTTTTAATGTATTCTTCTAAATGTTTAAATTTTTCACACTTACGTTTGAATTTTGACTTGCTAAAGTGTCCAATAAACTAATGGATACTGTTGTGTTCTTGTATTGAAGACCTATACTTTCGGTAGGGCAGCCATGTCCTAACTGACTACATTCAGCTCTTTACCAACTGAAACTCCCAGCATGCCAGAATAGCTGTAAGCTACCCAGTCCTGTTTGGAGTTGTAGTTGGGCATCAGCTGGTGCAGTTTGTACATGCCTGGTGTTGGTTGTCTACATCAGTTTTGTGGTGGAGTCAAACCAGGGGCCA
This sequence comes from Bufo bufo, assembly GCF_905171765.1. Taxonomy (NCBI): domain Eukaryota; kingdom Metazoa; phylum Chordata; class Amphibia; order Anura; family Bufonidae; genus Bufo; species Bufo bufo. Next base: position 626,542,970 of record NC_053389.1, on the reverse strand, counting down.
CCGCTTTTGAGCTGTGTATGATGAGACGACACGTGTAGGGTGCAGATGGCGCCTCCCCTCTCTGTTTTTGTCGTGTAGAAGCAATTTATTGACCCTCCTGGAACATAGATGTTTGCAATTGGAACAAGAAAAGAGAATGGAGATGACACTTGCGCACTGCACACATTATTTCCTCATACAGTAGATCATCGGGTTTTGCGGCTCCTAGTCACACAGCAATATTTTAAAAAGCTTTCAGAAATCCACACGTTTTAATGGGAGCCCTGACTAGTGTTTTTTTGTAAAAAAATTTGGGCCAACGTGATATTTGTACCATAGAGACCTATTATCTAACTTTTCGATGTTTGGGAAATGGTTACCCTATAGGTATTGCTATTGTCATTTATATAGCTTAAATGTTAGTGCACAAAACACAACATGGATTCCTTACATTGCTCATATAAAATGACACTAACCAGATCCTATAAAAATGGATAATAATGAAGTTCCAACTACGCTTGACCAGCAGGATTCAAACTACTACTCTCACCATGGTCAAGTGTGGCCTGGTACATGTTGTTTCTCTGTAGATGATGTTCTACTAGGTACTAATTTCATCTTGGAACTTTGGATGGTGTTAGCGGGCCACATACAGACGAGCTGGACTGAATATCAGCACTGGTTTTGGTCCTTAGATGAGGAATCCTCTTCTGAGGCTGGACAGCTCCAAACAGCAAACACTGTTTTCCCATTACAGTAACATTAGGCCTTTACAAGACTTATCCCATCGATAGATTTTAAATGCAATCCAAATGGGACTTCACAATTTCACATAGAAGCTGTTATTCTTTGTGTAAAAGCAAATCTCTGATGTATGCTGCCACTCCGTATATATATTTTATTCACACAGCTGTTTTCAAATAATATAATCGATGTACTTTTGTAATGTTGAAATCAAATTATCTAATGTTTTTTTGTTTTTATTTCAAATACAGTACTGTGGACAGTCTGGATCCGTCCCAAGATTCAGACACGTCGGGGAGTGAAACCCCTGTGGTTTTCTCACCCCAAGAAAGTCCTGCTCCAACGCCGGCTGAGGACCCAGAGGACTCCACACTGGCCGAGGCCCCCCTACCACTGGCCAGTCCACCCCGGATTGTCCAGCCCCAGCCCAGACGTCGCCGACAAGTCCCTCCCTCTACCTCTGGGCAAGAGAGTCGGGAACTTATTAACGCCCGCCTCATCGATTTTCTTGCCCAGAGGAGGAGTGATGGTGGGGAGGATAAAATTATACGGGGCTTAGGGCCGCTAATGAAGCACGTCACTCCTTTGGAGCATCATGAGTGCCTTGCTTCATTAGCGGTCGTAATCAAAATGTTTGCTCTACCCAACCATGGCAACATTCTGGCAAAGCTTAATCCCATGAAAGTAGAAATTGAAAATGCCTGACAGCAGCAAAGGGCAGGAGCCTTTGAGGTAGCGCCCCAAACATTCCAAGGGCCTTCTTATCAACAGCAACCCCAGTATGGACTACCCCAGGGCCCAATGCAACAAGTGGGTCAGCCCCTTTACCCGGGCAGTTTCTCATCTGTGGCACCTCAACAGGCTCATGTAAGGCCACGGTCTTCGTTTACACCGGCTTCCTTCACTCAGGACCTTCTAAATTTGTAATTATGTTTTTATTTTTTGTATAGAGCACTTTATCTGGTTTTCCCTTAATGTTTGACCCATTGGCTTCCATTGGATTACGGTGATAACAATATTCAACATAAATGTTGTTTTGGCAAAAAAGTAGTCGACTGTTTTTTATTTGGCACACTCCCCAAAACATTTCCATGTCAAATTTCGAAATGTAAAAAAAAACACACACACTTTAACTCACAAAGCAACAATTTATTTAGATGATAAACATGTTTATTTTGGGATACTGTCATGATGAGGTATTAGAAAAATTTTTGGACCAGAAAAAAATAATATAAAGATGTTAAAGTTAAATTACATTTGGACCAAATCATCATTTATATTACTTTATATGCATATTTAAATATTTGTTGTCCAAAAAATCTCAGCCCGCAAGCCCACGTCAAGGGTCCTCATTATCTTGCGAGTCCCTACACTCAACTACCACAATAAATTTTTCGTATTATATCTAGAAATAAAAAAAAAATAAAGAGCCCAGAAGATTTCATAAACTGCCACGAATAGCGTCCCTCTGCCATGGCACGGACCCCTCTGAGCTGTAAAAGTAGTCTGCATAGAGTTCCCGAAATGCAATCCCAGGTCGTCTATGCAGGGTCCTTTCCAAACCCAAATCTGAAGACGTAGGAAGTTCTTCCATGTCAACAGAAGAGGAAGCCTCGTGAATCCTGGTGAAGTTGTGTAGAACAACACATGCTTTAATCACCAAGGTAGCATTCTCCGGAGCCATCTGTATGGATGACAAAAACACCCTTCACTTGCTAGAGAGTATGCCGAAAGCGCACTCAACATACCGACGGGCACGAGTCAACCGGTAGTTGAATATACGCCTCCTGACATCCAAACCACGCTTTGGAAAGGGCCGCATAACATGTGGAGTCAATGCAAACCCTTCATCCGCCACGATGACAAATGGAGCCGGCGGACCTGCATATCCGGGCAGTCTTCTGGACTCCGGCAGGGCAAGCTGGTTGGCACGAAGCCGCTCACCCATTCTAGAAGCACTAAAGATGCGAGCATCCGCAGTGCTTCCATAGGCCCCGATATCAACCATTATAAACCGGTAGTTACTGTCAGCAACTGCCATCAGCACTACCGAAAAATACTGTTTATAATTGAAGAAACGTCTCCCTGAGTGTGGCGGCTTCTTCACACGGATGTGCTTGCCATCCATTGCCCCGATGCAGTTTGGAAACTGCGCAGAATTTTGGAAGCCCTCAGCGATCCGAAACCAATCTTCCACCTTGGGCTGCGGCATCACCGTCTCTCGGAGTTGCTGCCAGATGACATGGCAAGTGTGTCGTACAATACTCGAGATCGTCGAGGTTCCTAAAAGAAACTCAAAATGCAGGGATGCAAAAGAGTTCCCAGTTGCAAGGAATCTGTTGAGAAAAAAAAAAAAAAAAACAGTCAACTGAAAATCTAAGGGAAGAACAGATTCAAGATTCAAGTATAATGTTGTATACACTCCATGATTGTAAACACCCTATGTCTAGTGGTGGGGAACCTATGGGACGGGTGCCAGAGGCGGCAATCAAGGCCCACTCTGTGGGCACCCACACCCATTGAAAAGACTATGGTTTACAAATATACACCCTTGAGTTTCCCAAGCATTCATCAGCACAGGGCACACTATGAAAACTACCGGCAGCACTGGATTTAAGCCAGAAATTCGAGCAAAATGCTAAAATGCAATTACGATAAACTATATTCTAGTACAGTATTCATGCCAAATTGCTGGGTTGACATTTTGAAAAAAATGCTACGGATCTGGCTACAACATTGCCAACTCTGTCTGATAACGTCTCGACAACACTGCCCTATGTCCTTGGTTGATTCAACTGAAAAAAATAAAAAGGTGTATCTGAGCTAAACACTAACAGCTATTGGGGTGTGGGCAGTACTAACACAACTAAGTTACATCTTCTGTGTTTAGCCCCTTTAAAATGCTGAGAGTGTTGTGCACGTTCGAAATATTGACAACATTAGGCATGATGAGGACGTTTGATGGAAATCTCAGGGGTTGGCAGCAGCACAATCCTACGAAATAGGGTACAGACCGGTATAAAGACTTCTAACAGGGTGGTGCACGCAGATAGAGATCCTGACAGAGGGACAAAATTATTTCCAAAACAACAAAAATCCCCTCCACTCGCCAGTAATTCAAGAAAAATGTTAAATTATTCACTCAGACAGGCAGGTTACAGACTGCTGTAACATGGCTGACTGACTGAATCCAACAACATTTTAAACAAACTACTGGCGAGTGCAGGGGATTCATGGATTGTCTGGAGGCCGGTAGCTGAAACCAAGTTTGAAACTTGCACAAAAGCAAACAAAAAAAAACAATATTGGGATGTTAGATGCCAGGGATTAAGGGGATAAAAAAACAACAACAAACAAATGAATTAAAAACAAAAAAGGGGAAAGAAACGTTACTTCTGCAAACATTAGCACATGTCTAACAGCAGCCATTTTCAAGCACATGTTCCTCCTGTAGGAAGCACTGCACATTACTGTTTAAACTATAAAAGTACTATACTGCTTACCTCAACGTGACGATGAGCCTTTCCTCAGGAGTAATGCTGCGCCTCTTATTGGTGTCCATGAAGGTAAGGACAGTACGTAGAGACGACAGCAAGCGATCAAATGTAGGCACTGACATCCGACAGAAGGAATAGAACTTCGCAGGATGCAGGCGCAGATCTTCGTAGAGGGAATGAAAGTGTCCTTTCCGGTACCGTTGGGAAACTATCCCGATGGACCCAAAATCGTCGCCTTCTACTCGGTTCCTCAGTCAACAAAGGACTGTGCGGACCCCATTGCCCAGAAACAAGCCAATGCAGTAAGAACTCTTCCTCTGAATCAGACATGGTGAAACAGCAAAGAGAAGCAGCCAAATGAATCTCTGTACTCTGTGAAGACTACAGAAAATGGCCACAAATGCATACTCAGGTGACCCTCATTTATACCAGTATCCTGGGTGGAGTTATTAAAATTACATTTTTTTACCATGCAATGATTTCTGGCGGTCCGCAAAAAAAAACGGGAACATGGACACACGGAAGCACAATGGAAGAAAAAACGGCCACGGATCACGGAACAACGGAACCACGTTTTGCGGGGCGTAAAAAAATACTGTCGCGTGCAGGAGGCCTAATCCAGATGTTGTAGATTGCCAAAAAAGTGTTTTTTTTTGTAACAGATTATGAAAGCTGTATATATTAAACTTGAATTTAACACTTGCAGATAAGGAAAATACTGTTTTTTGACAAAACAAAATGTGTTTTTAAAACCCCAGAAAATGATGGGTGTATTTCTAGCTTAAATTGCACACTGACTAATCCAGATGTTGTAGATTGCCAAAAATGTGTTTTTTTTTGGTAACAGAATATGAAAGCTGTATATATTAAACTTGAATTTAACACTTGCAGATCAGGAAAATACTGTTTTTTGGCAAAAAAGTTTGTTTTTAAAACCCCAGAAAATGATGGGTGTATTTCTACCTTAAATTGCACACTGACTAATCCTGGTGTTGTAGATTGCCAAAAAAATGGTGATTTGCAATGTCCCAAAAGCTCAGATGCAGTGCTGGTGCACTGAGCTTGCATAAAATGGCCGCCGCCGCCCACCTCACTAACAGAATTATAAAATATATATTTTTTGTGGTCATTGGGTATAGGGCAGGGTAAAACGATTGTTCCCTGAACCCACACAACTATTTCTATGTAGATTGCTGAGTTAGATTCTCTCCCTGAAATCAGAAGTCCAGCAGCATCCTCTCCCTACACTAGTAACAGCAGAGTGACGTGCATCGCTATATGACTCAAGCTTATATAGAGCCTGGGTCACATGCTGCTCTGGCCAATCACAGCCATGCCATTAGTAGGCATGGCTGTGATGGCTTCTAAAGTCAGACAGTTAACCGCTTGTTGATTGTCTGCTCTGAACACCGAACCCAAACCCGAACTTTTACTGAAATGTTCTGGTTCGGGTCCGGGGTCCAAAAATCCTAAAGTTCGGTACGAACCCGAACTTTACAGTTCGGGTTCGCTCAACCCTAGTCATTACTCCAATATGACCGTAGTGATGTTTTTTTTTAACTATCCCCATATTAAGTATTAGACACCCAATTTTTTTTCATTTCCACAGGGGTCATGGGAGTCCACTGAAGGGGTCTTGCATAGTATGAGTTGGGGTGGGCGGCTAAAAATTGATTGGCATAAAGATTAGTTTGCTCCACTATCAATTCATCAGAAAAAAAAGGTGGAAAAAATCAGCTTCCTTGAACCCTGCAGTGTTCACATGAATGCCTGTAGTGGCCGGCACCTGAGGTACAAAGTTATTAGCAGAAGTCCAGCTGGGGTCATTTGTAGAAGCTGATTCGCTGCTATCTCTAGTGCATCTGTGAGAGGATTTGTCAATTGATGAATCAGAAGAAGAGGTATACATAAGAAAAGGTTCTTGTTCTCCACTATCAGAGTCAGACTCTGAGGCTAGAATGGCATAAGTCTCCACAGCGCTGTACACCCCTTCAGACATTTTGTACCTTTAACAACTAATACTAACTTGTAAAGTAATTTTTTTTTAATTTTATGTTTTTATTTTTACTAATATATGTTAGTCTATCTAACCTATTCTAAAAACAGAGCGCTAGCCCTGACAAATTCCTAATACTAAGATAAGGAGCCAAACACACTTTCTCCCCAATATGCTAAATGAGCTCCAATTATTATTATTTTTATTCAGAAAAAATTGAAAAAAAAGTGCTCCAAAAGCAGCAGAGCTTTATATCAGTCACTGGTGGCAAAATCAGTGGCAAGGATTGGTCACAGATAGAAGATAGAGGTTCGGAGGTATGGGGGGGTTTGAAACGCAGAGTATTTATAATCAGAGACAAGTACTGAGGTCCCCAATAATTTTTATTTTTTTTACTTTTACAATAAACGTTAGTCTAACTTACCCGAAAACTAGAGCTCTAACCCTGATAAATCCCTAGCTAACCCTAATGAATTACTAATTCGAAGACAAAAAGCTTTCTGACTTTCCCGAACAAGTCATTGATATGGATGACAGGGACTGGGGAGTTTATTGAAGGGTAATTGGGGGTGCTGATGTACTGTCACTATTGGTAAATCACTGACAGCACACAGTGACAGGTCATATATTGTAGTAGGGACCAATGAGGGGTGATGATGGGGCACTTTTATTAATTTATATTTTCTTTGACAGGTCTCTGGCTCTGGCTCCGATCAATTCCCTCACAGAAATGAGAGGATCAAAGCTGAGAGATAGCTTTCTGTTACATAATTCATTGTAATTGGTCTGTTCCTGACAGTGGACCACAGGAGGAGATGTGTGCACATGCGCACGATCGCTGACAGGGAGGAAGAGACCAATCACAGTGATCTGTAGCAGGTACCACAGCTGATTGGTCCCTGGCCGGCAAGCGGGAGATGTTTGGTTATGGACACAGTGGGTAAGTGGAGTTTCGGGCACACAATCGCTTAAATATAACTTAAATGCATTGTGATTCGTCTGCAGTGAGGAACAGATGTATCACAGTGATCTGCATCCGGGACCACAGCTGATTGGTCCCTGGCCATCAAGCGGGAGTTGTTCGGTCCCCGACAGTGGGGTAAGTGGAGCTTCTGGCGCACAATCTCGGCTGGGGAGCATTTAAATGAATGCTGTGCATGTACAGAGGTGATGCGTTTAGGGGTTAATACTCTGTAATATACAGTCAGGTCTATAAATATTGGGACAGCGACACAATTCTAACATTTTTGGCTCTATACACCACCATAATGGATTTGAAATGAAACGAACAATATGTGCTTTAACTGCAGACTGCCAGCTTTAATTTGAGGGTATTTACATCCAAATCAGGTGAATGGTGTAGGAATTACAACAGTTTGCATATGTGCCTCCGACTTTTTAAGGGACCAAAAGTAATGGGACAGAATAATAATCATAAATCAAACTTTCACTTTTTAATACTTGGTTGAAAATCCTTTGCAGTCAATTACAGCCTGAAGTCTGGAACGTATAGACATCACCAGATGCTGGGTTTAATCCCTGGTGATGCTCTGCCAGGCCTCTACTGCAACTGTCTTCAGTTCCTGCTTGTTCTTGGGGCATTTTCCCTTCAGTTTTGTCTTCAGCAAGTGAAATGCATGCTCAATCGGATTCAGGTCAGGTGATTGACTTGGCCATTGCATAACATTCCACTTCTTTCTCTTAAAAAACTCTTTGGTTGCTTTTGCAGTATGCTTTGGGTCATTGTCCATTTTCACTGTGAAGCACCGTCTAATGAGTTCTGAAGCATTTGGCTGAATATGAGCAGATAATATTGCCCGAAACACTTCAGAATTCATCCTACTGCTTTTGTCTGCAGTCACATCATCAATAAATACAAGAGAACCAGTTCCATTGGCAGCCATACATGCCCACACAATGACAGTACCACCATAATGCTTCACTGATGAGGTGGCATGCTTAGGATCATGAGCAGTTCCTTTCCTTCTCCATACTCATCTCTTCCCATCACTCTGGTACAAGTTGATCTTGGTCTCATCTGTCCATAGGATGTTGTTCCAGAACTGTGAAGGCTTTTTTAGATGTTGTTTGGCAAACTCTAATCTGGCCTTCCTGTTTTTGAGGCTCACCAATGGTTTACATCTTGTGGTGAACCCTCTGTATTCACTCTGGTGAAGTCTTCTCTAGATTGTTGACTTTGACACACATACACCTATCTCCTGGAGAGTGTTTTTGATCCGGCCAACTGCTGTGAAGGGTGTTTTCTTCACCAGGGAAAGAATTCTTCGGTAATCCACCACAGTTGTTTTCTGTGGTCTTCCGGGTCTTTTGGTGTTGCTGAGCTCACCAGTGCGTTCCTTCTTTTTAAGAATGTTCCAAACAGTTGTTTTGGCCACGCCTAATGTTTTTGCTATCTCTCTGATGAGTTTGTTTGTTTTCTTCAGCCTAATGATGGCTTGATTCACTGATAGTGACAGCTCTTTGGATATCATCTTGAGAGTTGACAGCAACAGATTCCAAATGGAAATAGCACACTTGAAATGAACTCTGGACCTTTTATCTGCTCATTGTAATTGGGATAATGAGGGAATAACACACACCTGGCCATGGAACAGCTGAGAAGCCAATTGTCCCATTACTTTTGGTTTCTTAACAAGTGGGAGGCACATATGCAAACTGTTGTAATGCCTACACCGTTCACCTAATTTGGATGTAAATACCCTCAAATTAAAGCTGATAGTCTGCAGTTAAAGCACATCTTGTTTGTTTCATTTCAAATCCATTGTGGTGGTGCATAGAGCCATAAATGTTAAAATTGTGTCAGTGTCCCAATATTTATGGACCTGACTGTATAAGGGAATGGTCAGTTTTTTATGCAGTTTTAGAAGCCAAAATCAGGAGATCATAAAAGGAATGAAAGTAGAAAGCACAGATACAATTTCAACTCTTTTTTTATATTCACTCCTGCTTATTATTCCCCAAACTGCATCAGAAAACCTACATGTGTGGCTGTACCCTATAACTATTTTGGGTTTGTTTCCTAGAGGTTCTCTATCCTAAATGTCCATTTTGTGCTTTTCTGTTTGTCAATACAGGAATTAGTAATGTGTCTAATTCCCAGTAGGACATGAAGGAGGATTTTTGATACTATAGTGAATTGGACTATAAAACTGATGGGTGAGGCGTGGCCTGTGAGCGCATAGAGTAAGACGCACCGTTCACTGTTCCTGCTAGCATCCTGCTCTATTATACTGGTAGCACACTTACAGGGCCGATCCTAGGGTCACAGGCGCCTGGGTGCAGAAATATTTCTGGCGCCCCCACATGGGCGTGGTTATCTTACTAACTCCTCCCCTTTACAATGTTTCTATGGCAACAACTTCAGCCCCCAACTTCAGCCCCACCAATTTGCTTTGACAATAACTTAGTCAACGGCTTTGACAAGTCAAAATAAATGTTTGGCTGCGTTTGGACGGGCACAGTGGCTGCGTTTGACAGGCACAGCACAGTGGCTGTGTTTTTATGGCCACAGTATGTGTTTTGATGGGCACAATAGCTGCATTTTGATGGGCACAGTAGCTGCATTTTGATGGGCACAGTGGCTGCATGTTGATGGGCACAGTGGCTGCAGTTTGATGGGCACAATGGTTGCATTTAATGGCACACAGTAACAGTATTACTTACACACGGGGTGCAGCCAGGGAAGCCAGCCAGGTCAGGTGCAGTCAGCACCCACTTCGCAAGGCACTGCAGCAGCCAGCAGGCAGATGATCAGATAGATGGCACGCCACTCAGTCTGTCTAGCCAGACCAGGCAGAAGGCATTCAAGGCACTGGGCAGGCTCAATCAGCTCAGCTGAATCAGGCAGCAGCAGCTTTAAAATGCTCCGCTGTCCGCTCGCTCCAGTCCCTCCTCTGCCTCCTAGCTACCACGCTGTCTGAAGATGGCAGAGGTGGGTGGAGCCGAGCGGAGCTATATGATCTCCAGCCGCAGAGGCGGCGCGCCGCGGGCTCTGACGTCACGTCGTCACTGACATCCCGCTCGGCTCGCAGATTCCTCGGCGAATCGGCGGCTCGGCTGCTCGGCTTAAAAAAAAAAAAAAGTCAAAAAAAAAAAAGTCCCGGCGGCTCGCTCGGCGCCTTTCGGGTGACAGCGCTGGGGTGCGGGGCACCCACTGCACCCCGTGTAGAATCGGCCCTGCACACTTAGATTGCTTGAAAAACCTTACCTGGTGAGAGGAAAGTGTCCGGTGGCTGCTGTGTCACGATCGGGAACCTGGAAATGCAGAGAAAGTCAAGTAAAGTCGCTAAACAAGATCGACTGGAGATGGGCCAAGATGGCGCCGAAGGTGGAGAGGTGACGGCGCTGCAGGAGATGGTGAGCCAGAGCGCGGCAGCTAAACTTAGCAAGTTTGCCAGACTAGATGGCGGAGTGGGCGACTGGGCTGGCGATAAAGGGACTGATATACCTACCTTCTCTGATCAGGAGAACGGTTCCATAGATGGCAACGGCCCGGACACGGCTGGTCAGCCTTTGCCTAATCCTGCAGGCCCTGCAAATGTTTCAGTGGGCCCTCGGGCCGAATCGGCAAAAGAACCCACTCTGAAAGACATAATGGCTGCTGTGGCAAGTTGCAATAGCACCCTGAAAGTGCTCACAGTACAAGTTGGCAGTTTGCGATCTGATGTGTCTATAATTAGACATGATTTGTGCAAGATTTCTGAGCGCACCTCTGAATTGGAAAAGAGGGTGTCCTCATTGGAAGATGTAATTCAGCCTTTGCAAATGGCGTCTAAGACAACTGTGAAGGAACAACCTGCGAATTGTAGGAATGCCAGAGAAGACGGAGGGGGCCAATGCCACTGAATTTGTGGAGAAATGGTTGTACCAGTTATTTCATGAGAAGGGCCTATCTTCCCTGTATGCGGTTGAGCGGGCGCACAGAGTGCCCACGCGGCCGCTCCCGCCAGGCAGGCCTCCTCGCCCCATACTGGCGAAGATTTTGCATTTTAAAGACCGGGACACTATTCTGCGTCAGTCCAGGGACAATGATGAGATGGTCCTGAACGGGGTCAGAGTGTCCATCTTTCCAGATTATTCAAATGAGGTGCAGCAGAGGAGGAGCCGATTTATCGATATCAAGAAAAGGCTTAGAGGGTTACAGGTTCGATATGCCATGTTGTTCCCGGCTAAATTGCGAGTGGTGGCATTGGGATCCACCAGATTTTTTGAGGATCCAGATGAAGCGGCACAGTGGCTGGACGTCCACGAGCGGCAACTGAGAAGTGGGGCCCTGGACACTTGAAGGAGGCAGATTTGTTTTTTGGGTTTATTTTATACATGTGTTTGCACCCTAATGTCACTTTAATGTTACACCAGTTAAGAAGTGCACTATGTGTTGCTACCACATGGTAGATCCTGAGGCGGGAGTAGGAGGTTGGGGGATTGAAATGTGTTTCCCAGTTGTGGAGAGGATTCTCTACCTGAGGGAGTGTGTTGGAATCAGTAATGATTATTGTTCACTAGTGGGCGAGGTGCTTACGGATTGCCCTGTTTTAGAGTTGGATGTTGGTGAGGGGGGGAATGAGGAACTCGTTTACAGTAACCTGATTAATGGGGAGGGGGAGGGAGGGGTAGGGAGACAGTTAGGGGTTGGGATAGGGGCGTGAACTCTGAGCGGATGATGTTTGAGTGGGGTGTGGGATCCAGATATGTCGCAATATTTTACCATGACACAGGTGATTAAAGTGTTGAGCTGGAACATGAGGGGTATGGCAGATGCACGGAAACGACAGTGTATATTTCAATATTTGGGGCGGTTTCAGCCAGCCATATGTTGCCTCCAGGAAACGCATTTGACCAATGATAATGTGCAGTGGCTGAACAAGAACTGGGTGGGACATGTGGTACATGCAATCCATTCCTCTCACTCCAGGGGTGTAAGTGTGATTGTGCATAAAAGTATTAGATATGAACATATGCAGCAATGTGTGAATGCTGAGGGCAGGTATGTATGTGTTGTGTGTAAGATTGATGGGATCCAGGTGGTGTTGGTGTCAGTGTATGTGCCTCCACCGTTTGCTTCTCCCCTGATACGGGATATTATGACCTTTGTGGCGGACTTCCCTGGGTTACCATGGCTACTAGTAGGGGACTTCAATTGCACATTGAATGACTCCTTAGATAGATGTCGGGTGGAAGGATCAGGTGGATCACCGGGGAGTGTTGCTCTAAAGAATATTATGAATGAAGCCAGTGTATTTGATGTATGGAGACTGCGTAACCCTGATAGGCGCGTATTTTCGTGTAGATCTGCTACACATCATTCATTATCGCGCATATACCTGGCGTTGGTTAATGATGTTATGCTACCTCTGATTAGTGACGTTGTTTATCACCCTCGGTCGTTGTCTGACCATTCTTTGGTGCAGATTGACTTGTGCCTGGGGGTGCTCAGACAGGGACCGAGGTTGTGGAAATGTAACCCACATTGGCTAAATGTACTAGGTGACCTATCCGGGGTTTCTCTGGAAGTCAGGGAGTACTTTGCTATCAATGGAGGGACGGCTTCAATACACGGAGTCTGGGATGCCATGAAAGCGTTCTTGAGGGGAGTACTGATTAAAGAAATTAGTAAGCATAAATCTAAGTCTAGAGAGGCGGATGTTAAAGCTCATGTGCAAGTGGCCGAGGCCGAACGGGTGTTTGGTAGATCCCCTACTCTGGCTAATAGTGAGGCGCTGGCGGTAGCTCAGGAACAGTTGAGGTGTCATTTATTGCAGGCCGCAGAGAGGAAACATAGTTTTTACCGCCAAAGATCTTTTGAGGAAGGGGAGAAAGTAGGTCATCTGCTGTCAGTCGTTTCTCAGGCACAGAGGGGCTCCTCCTGTATACAGGAACTGAGGGATGGAACTGGGAATAGTAGCCAGGACACGAAAGGGATATTAGACATTCTAAAAAGTTTTTATGTGTCTCTATACGCTTCCACTGTCTCTAGCTCTGAGGAGGCCTTGTCCGCCTTCTTGGCAGAGGCACAGTTATCAGTGTTGTCAGACGAAGATAGAGAGAGATTAGAAGAGCCGATCTCACTTGAGGAGCTGGAGGCCGCTCTTGGGGAAATGGCGAATGGTAAGGCTCCGGGGGCAGATGGCCTACCAGTGGAGGTATATAAAAAGTTACAGGGGGTACTCCTCCCTGAGTTGCTCAAGGTCCTTGAACATTCACTGGAGGCGGGTTCGCTACCACAATCTATGCAGGAAGCTATCATCGTAGTTATTCCTAAGTCTGGGAAGGATCCCAAATTTCCAGATTCTTATAGACCAATTTTGCTTTTAACAGCGGATGTGAAGCTCCTAGCGAAGGTGTTGGCGAACAGGTTGTCCAGAGTGATTCTGACTATTGTGCACCCGGATCAAACGGGCTTTATGCCTGGGAAATCGACTGCTATAAATATCCGCAGATTATATGCTAGCCTGAATATTCTGGCCGATAATTGTGGGGACAGGGCCTTACTCGCGCTGGACGCCGCCAAGGCGTTCGATAGTGTTGAATGGAACTACCTGTGGGGGATCCCGAGAGTCATGGGCTTCGGTGCACGGTTCATTTGGTGGGTGAAGGTGCTGTACTCGAGCCCCAGGGCGAGAATTAGAGCTAATGGGGGGCTGTCGGATAGCTTTGCCTTGGCCAGAGGCACCAGACAGGGGTGCCCACTGTCGCCCTTGCTGTTTGCTTGTTGGGCCTTTTCATAGGTAAATGCATTGATATCCAATTCATTATTGTCAAAATGGATGTTCATTGCCTTTAAGAGCCATGCTCGACTATAGTTGCAATTTTGTATGTCTTGAGTAGGCCAAATTAAGGTCACACAAAGGTTTATACTCTTCAGTGTTATCCTTCTCATGAATGTACCAGTCTGAGAAGAATCCGCCTTGTTTACTTACTTAAATTTATGACAGGAGATAAGATAAGAAGCAGCTGGTGATAATTACCTATACAATTAGGCATTTATTAATGAAGCTAAATATATAATATGTATGTATTCATTTATTGAGCCTTAGTTAGTCCTTAGCATAAGACAATCAGTAGGACATATATATATTACTTTATATTATATTGTTATATGTTACGAAGACAACATGTATCCAGTATATTGTATATATTTCTCATTAGAAGAGTGTCTGTGAAGATGTGTATTTTGTAACAATTAATCACATCTTTGGTATGACAGAGGAGGTACTGATATCTTTGTGAGAAAACAAGGGAATTTACGATCCACAAATAAACAGTGTGAGAAACACTAAGTGAGACGCCTAGAGGTCTGTCTCTAATTGCTACAAGTGTCAGAATTAATCCCTATAGCTTTGAATTAAAGCTTCTAAGGTCAAAATGTATATTCAGACCTACATAAGTTAACCCTTTATACTATGATGCAAATAGCTTATACAGCAGTGCCACCTATGTGTCAGTAGGTGACATTACAACAGTAGCAAAAATGCATTCTGGGTAGGGTTATGATGTCACATTTTATCAATGGTCACGCCCATCCGACAATGATTGGAAAGTTCCCAAACTAGGAAGGTGTGTCTAACTGATAAGTTTGGGATCATAAGCCATACACAGGAGGCAGAAAGAAAAGAGAAAAAAAGGTAGGAGAAAGAAAGGGAAAGAAAGGAGAGAGGAGAAGAGAAGTTGAGGTCTATCAAGATGAAAGCCATGGTGAGATGTGCTATGATGGACCACCCAGCTTTCCTAGGAGCAGAAGTGAGATTCCTACTAGGACTTGGTAAGAGACACAGAAAATGATATTTCATTTTATTAAGACTAATTTGATAGTGTGGGTGAAATTATACCATCTAGATTGGCGAATAAATAAATAATTAAATTAATTGATCATCTCCATATTGAGATGTAGTTTTAGGATATTGTGAGGCTTCATTCTACCTGCAGAAGAATCTAGACTCATAATCTAGCAAAGCATTAAATAATTGCTCATATATATATATATATATATATATATATATATATTTATTGATAGAACATTCTTCGCCAAGCTAAGTGATGGATTCCCACAGGAGGGACTTATTTCAAATCCTTCCCATTTAAGATATGGAATAGCAAAATCCTAGATCCCTGTTATTTGTCTTAATAGTCTTACCAAAGTCATGTATGTGAAAATAGTCCAGGATGGGGCGGAAGGATAAAGTTATCTCTTCTAAGTTATATCCTTGGATGGATTTGCCCATCTTGTAGCCATGTGATGTGTAGTTGGTTAGGGGGGGCAGAATGTATTTAGCATTCTATATTGATGTCTAGGATTAGACATGCCCATCTTGATATCATGAGGTTTTCTCTGAACAGCAGTAATGTATATAACTTATGTTCATATTTTGATATCCTAACCTAATAATAGCTTGGTTATAATGTGACAAGTTATTTCCACTCACATGTATTGTTAAGCTTGTAATGCTTTATATTAACGCTATATATATTCATTTGCATGTATCATTATGTTTATTTACTTATATATGTTTATAATCTTGTAACCAATAAATCTGCATATTTTTATAATATCTGTGTATTATTGTATAATGCAGAACTACATTTTATCATTAACGTCATCTCACGTCAAAAAGAACTTATTTATCTGAGGAAATAGTCGGACTCAGATGTGAATTGTATCAATTAGGTTGTCTACAATTCACCAGGTCATGATTTTAAGAATTTATGGCAAATTTTATAAATTAAATTTTTTTATGATTAATAATTTTTATGACCATAATTAATAATTCTTAATTGAATTATTACCCACCCGACATAAATGGAGGCCCCAGTGAGATTTATGATTGATGAGATGACATATTAATGATAAATTGTCATGTATATTGTTGCTGGCATTAGAATGCTACAGCCAGATCACGTTTACAACCTTTAGAAGGGCGTGGTCTATACATATTCGAAATTAATGTCCTGGTACTGAAGGGGTTAAGCCCATACCAGAACCGCAGATGAGTTGTTGCAGTAAAGTGTTATTACCCGAATGCAACCAGTGCATGACATGTATATCAACTCAGGAGTTGTTTGTCTATGCTTAAACACAATTGATGTTTTTGTATCGCCAGAAATTAATAGTAAATTGTCCCAAGATAGGGAACAGATATAGGTCTCATTAGCCTAGGCGATACAGGGTCCGGTTCTATTCCTTTGTTTGACTCAGGAACCTTCCTATTAATTCCTGGCCAGTTAACTCCCATAGTTGGAGATTTACCCCCATATACAGGGAGGTTGAGTTTAGTAGCTCAGGGCGTTACAGGATAATAGAGGAACTTTATACATAAAGTCTGACCCAATGTTATTGATAAATAGAATCTATAAGAGAACAGTTTTAAACAGGTTAATTGCTATGTATGCTAATGTAACTATGCTTTCTTATAGGATCCTAATGTACAATTTGCAATTGCTGCAGATATGATAATCCCCTAAGGGGGGAATTGTTTTTATATATCTCTGATTAATCTTTTCAGATTTTTTAGTTTTATTTGTTTGTGATATATATTTTTTTAAGCAGAGTACCTAGAACCTGCTAATTTGTTTTAGTAGTAAAGAGCGCAAAACTGTATTTAAATAGCTCTGTTAACTAACCCTAATTGCCTTAAAAAGTCTCCTAAGGGAGGGGTGAGGAGTACATTCCTTAAGTTTAGATACATGTCAGTGAAAAGGTCAGAGGTCGCAGAGCTGCGCTGCGAGCTGATTTCTTAAGTCAGACTAATGGAAAGGAAGAGTAAGATTCTCCCAACTCCATTAAATGTAAATTCTTTATCTCATAAAGTGAATAAAGAGCAAAGGAAAAGTTGTTTAATACTTCGCTGACATAGAAATGTCCAATAAACGAAGCAAACTGCTTCATTAAATGAATAATTATAACAAGTCAATAAATAATTAATGATATTGATTACTAATCAATTTTTTCCACAGGATCATTAACATAATGTTTGTGTAGAGTTTTTTTTTTCAGTGCTAAAAACGCCAAGAGCTGAACTAAGATTGAAAAATCAAAAATTTGAAGATGGAGACACATCGTAAATTTCATATGATTGGTGGTGGTATCGTATGACTGAAAAGAGACTGAACAGTTATACTAACCATATTGTTTGTTCATCAATTGTGACTAACTTGTCGTCACTGTATTCCATGTAGTTATATGGACGCATATATATTACTCTGTTTCGAGGTAGTCTCAAAGTATTGATTGGGTTATTATCCTAAATTGGAACAACACCTAAGGCTGCATTAACCTATCAGAGGAAGAATAGTTATATCTATTCATGGTACCCTGTAGTTTGTTTTTCTTTGGAAAAAAAATATAAACATAAAAGTCCTCAACTTGCTGCTGGCTAAAGTATGGCATAAGTCAAAGGCCTAAAATAGGCAGGTATATGTTTGATAAAGTTTTTGCTGCGTTGTTACTCATACTGTCTGTTGTTTTCTTAAGCTTAGATGGTGGCCCAAGATGGGATCACGTGTTGATGGAAGGACAGATGGCGGAATCCTAAAAGTCTTTATATCCGGAACCAAGAGAACCTGAGGTCAAGGCTATCCGTGATGCAAGAGACGTCCAGTCGGAGCCAACCCAGATGTATCCAAGATGTATCCAGGAGGGACAAGTGGGCAGAGCCCCAGGAGATTCGATAGCCGCTGCAAAAGTACATCACACCAGTGCAACATGACAAAGTATTCGAGATCGCAGACATGAAGATATGATGCCAAGCACCGCTCGCTAATTCGAGTTGCCAAGTTGCTGACAAGCCAGGAAGCTATTACTTCCAGTTTTTCATTTTAGCAGCAGCATTATTGAGTTAGAGGACCAAAGAAAGATCTTAACTAGAGATACGTTTCCAAAAAGTCCAGAAAACGACCGAAACGTCTTTCTCTCTACAGTGGTCATAAAAGAAAAGAACGAAACAATTGTATAATATGCGTTCTATGAACCGGCACGTTTATCACTAATACAAGGAACGTAACATACTTGTTGTTAACCTAATCTTAAAGTTTGTGCGTTAGACTTGTGTCATAAAAGTACACACAAAATTGTGATAAATTTATTCCAAGGTAAAACCTGCATTCCCCAATCCATAATGATTTGGAGCATTTAGCCCTTTATTGCATTTCAGCCTATTCAACCTTCTAATAACGAAATTGAATATGCTGAAAAGGGGGGATTTGTTGGGCCTTTTCATAGGTAAATGCATTGATATCCAATTCATTATTGTCAAAATGGATGTTCATTGCCTTTAAGAGCCATGCTCGACTATAGTTGCAATTTTGTATGTCTTGAGTAGGCCAAATTAAGGTCACACAAAGGTTTATACTCTTCAGTGTTATCCTTCTCATGAATGTACCAGTCTGAGAAGAATCCGCCTTGTTTACTTACTTAAATTTATGACAGGAGATAAGATAAGAAGCAGCTGGTGATAATTACCTATACAATTAGGCATTTATTAATGAAGCTAAATATATAATATGTATGTATTCATTTATTGAGCCTTAGTTAGTCCTTAGCATAAGACAATCAGTAGGACATATATATATTACTTTATATTATATTGTTATATGTTACGAAGACAACATGTATCCAGTATATTGTATATATTTCTCATTAGAAGAGTGTCTGTGAAGATGTGTATTTTGTAACAATTAATCACATCTTTGGTATGACAGAGGAGGTACTGATATCTTTGTGAGAAAACAAGGGAATTTACGATCCACAAATAAACAGTGTGAGAAACACTAAGTGAGACGCCTAGAGGTCTGTCTCTAATTGCTACAAGTGTCAGAATTAATCCCTATAGCTTTGAATTAAAGCTTCTAAGGTCAAAATGTATATTCAGACCTACATAAGTTAACCCTTTATACTATGATGCAAATAGCTTATACAGCAGTGCCACCTATGTGTCAGTAGGTGACATTACAACAGTAGCAAAAATGCATTCTGGGTAGGGTTATGATGTCACATTTTATCAATGGTCACGCCCATCCGACAATGATTGGAAAGTTCCCAAACTAGGAAGGTGTGTCTAACTGATAAGTTTGGGATCATAAGCCATACACAGGAGGCAGAAAGAAAAGAGAAAAAAAGGTAGGAGAAAGAAAGGGAAAGAAAGGAGAGAGGAGAAGAGAAGTTGAGGTCTATCAAGATGAAAGCCATGGTGAGATGTGCTATGATGGACCACCCAGCTTTCCTAGGAGCAGAAGTGAGATTCCTACTAGGACTTGGTAAGAGACACAGAAAATGATATTTCATTTTATTAAGACTAATTTGATAGTGTGGGTGAAATTATACCATCTAGATTGGCGAATAAATAAATAATTAAATTAATTGATCATCTCCATATTGAGATGTAGTTTTAGGATATTGTGAGGCTTCATTCTACCTGCAGAAGAATCTAGACTCATAATCTAGCAAAGCATTAAATAATTGCTCATATATATATATATATATATATATATATTTATTGATAGAACATTCTTCGCCAAGCTAAGTGATGGATTCCCACAGGAGGGACTTATTTCAAATCCTTCCCATTTAAGATATGGAATAGCAAAATCCTAGATCCCTGTTATTTGTCTTAATAGTCTTACCAAAGTCATGTATGTGAAAATAGTCCAGGATGGGGCGGAAGGATAAAGTTATCTCTTCTAAGTTATATCCTTGGATGGATTTGCCCATCTTGTAGCCATGTGATGTGTAGTTGGTTAGGGGGGGCAGAATGTATTTAGCATTCTATATTGATGTCTAGGATTAGACATGCCCATCTTGATATCATGAGGTTTTCTCTGAACAGCAGTAATGTATATAACTTATGTTCATATTTTGATATCCTAACCTAATAATAGCTTGGTTATAATGTGACAAGTTATTTCCACTCACATGTATTGTTAAGCTTGTAATGCTTTATATTAACGCTATATATATTCATTTGCATGTATCATTATGTTTATTTACTTATATATGTTTATAATCTTGTAACCAATAAATCTGCATATTTTTATAATATCTGTGTATTATTGTATAATGCAGAACTACATTTTATCATTAACGTCATCTCACGTCAAAAAGAACTTATTTATCTGAGGAAATAGTCGGACTCAGATGTGAATTGTATCAATTAGGTTGTCTACAATTCACCAGGTCATGATTTTAAGAATTTATGGCAAATTTTATAAATTTAATTTTTTTATGATTAATAATTTTTATGACCATAATTAATAATTCTTAATTGAATTATTACCCACCCGACATGCTCTAGCAATTAAGCCACTTGCGGCCCTTATTCGCCTGTCACCTCATATTGTGGGGTTTAGATATGGTGAGATGCAAAATAAAGTGGCTATGTATGCTGATGACACTATGTTATTCTTGGGCGACACTGGGAATTCTCTGGATGCGGCCATGGCTCTAATAGATAGATTTGGGGGCTTCTCTGGGCTTCGGATAAATTGGCAGAAGTCTGCTTTGATGCCGGTAGATGGGCAGGCCCTTTCAGGTGGGCAAGTCAATAGTTTGGTACCCTGGGTAGAATAATTTAAATATTTAGGGTTGTATATAACACCTAGACTGCTGGATTTTGAAGAACTTAATTTAACCCCGTTGCTAGCTACTTTTAGGCTGAAGGTAAGGACATGGTGTAGACTCTTTTTATCGGTAGTGGGTAGAGTGAACCTTTTAAAAATGGTGATGATGCCCCAGCTGCTTTATGTATGGAATAATGCCCCTGTGTGGATTCCTTTGGAATGATTTAGGAAAATACATTCGATGTTCAGAGATCTTATCTGGAAGTACGGCCAAGCTAGGATTAAGCTGGAGACGTTGCAATACCATATGACTGAAGGAGGTTTGGCTGTTCCAAATGCCTGTATCTATTTCTTAGCCTCCCAGTGTCAGCACTTTAAGGATTGGATTGACTTCCAGTTGCCGGATGTGACGGGAAGGATACTGCAGCACTGGTTGGGCAGTCGGGACCTTATGTGTATACTGGAGGGGTCGGGAATGCATGTGGGGAGAGAGAAGGCATTGCTCATTGAACTTATGAAAAAAGTTTGGGCGAAGGTGAAACTGATTAGAGGTGTGGGTGGAGTTGGTGAACTTTCCCCAGTTTGGAACAATAACTTGTTGCCAGAATTCTTATCTCTGTCAGGACTCCAGAACTGGGAATCTCATGAGGTAATGAGGATAGGTCAACTGACTGAGGGTAATGTATTTAAATCTTTTCAGGGTTTGCAGCAGGAATTTAATATCCCCAAGGTTTGGTTTTATCAGTATTTACAATTGAGGCACGCCTATGATGTTACGGTGAGGAAAGGTTGTATTATAGCTAAAATGGATGTGGTTCACAAATTGGTTCTCCCGGTTGGGGGGAAGAGAGGATTGATATCGCAGGTATATACTCTTTTACTAGACAAATTTTTAAAAGGGTTCCCACTTACAAGGATGAGGAAATGGGAGGACGATCTGGGGGACATTTCTAAAGATCAGTGGGAAGATATACTGGAGGTAGTTCCCAGAGTGTCTTTAAGCGAACAGGGCAAGTTGTCACAATTATTCATCATCCACAGAGTATATAAAACTCCGGTATTTTTACGGAAAGTTGGTGTTAGAACTGATGACAAATGTCCAAAGTGTATGCAGGAAGGAGCAGACCTGCTGCATATGCTTTGGTCTTGTCCGGTGATAAGTAGTTTCTGGGACGAAGTGTTGACTTTGCTTACTCGCAATCTGGAGTTGAGGTTGCAAAAGGATCCTAAGGTATGTGTGCTGGGTTATGTGTCTGATATTGGAGAGAGCGAGCTGGTCAAGGTGGCAGTGGGGAGGCTGCTGTATGTGGCTAGGAAGTTGGTGGCGCAGAGGTGGATCCAGGGGAGTCCGGCAACATCGGAGGAATTTGTGAGAAAGGTGCATGATATGTTGACATTGGAAAGGGGGGTGTTTTCTAGGAGAGGATGTCCTCAGAAGTTTGAGAAGTTGTGGAATGAATGGTTGTCTCATACTCATGTTGTAATATAGGATGCTTTGGAGATATTCACGCTCTGATCTATGGGGGGGGAGGGGGGATGGGCTGCTTGGGAGGGGGGTGGGAGGGGGCTGGGAGTAAGTTATGTTGTGGCCATGTAAATGCGCAATTGCTTTTTCTTGTATGCTTACATTGTATACTGATATGTGGTGATTTTCTCATGATATTGTCATATGCTAATGCATTATTCTACCTTTGCATTTGTGATTGAAAAAACGAGGACATGTACTGTCATATAATAAGTCAACTTTATTTGATCAATAAAAATGATATGATTGAAAAAAAAAAAAAAAAACTGATTTGTGACATCCTTAGTCTGCAGTGATAGTGAAAAATGGCAAACACTTGCTGTAAATTAAATGTGGCCCATTAGAGTTTGTGGATATCCACTGAAACTTAATCGAAGTCTCATTGCTCTGCCGTACACGGAAGACACTCGGTGAAAATGATCAAAATCAGATTTTTCACTTTTTAAATACCACTGCTAGTGATGAGCTTGGCCAAATTTCACAAAGATATTAGATTCGAGACAATTTACTTTGTCACGAGGTGCATTCTTTTGTATGTAGTGGGCGCAATGACAGGGAACCCCTAAGATCCCATGCCATCGGAAATTTAAATTAATGCATTTCAGGGGTTAATCCGGTTAAACAAATACTCACCTTATCCATTTGCTTGCAAAGAGACCGTCACAGCCATCTTGATTGAAGACAATGCGTGAAATCTTGTGCAGTGACGTGATGACGTCATCACGCTGGCCAGGCGCGGTGACTTTTTCACTGGCCAGCATGGTGACGTCATGGAATAGATGGCGAATGGATGAGGCGAGTATGTTTCTTTTTTTTTGCCGCCATTTCAGAAAAAATAGATTTGTTACCATGAAGTGCAAGGAAATTCAGATTTGCGGCAAATCAAATTTTTCCTGCTAACCACTGTAACTAAATCTAGTGGAAACTGGTGTTTTTAACACTGACATTACCAGTTAATTAAAAGGGGTGGGATGAGTCCAGGGTGGGTGGTACTATCAACCTCAGCACATTCAACATCATTTACACCAGAAACTGCTGTAAATGATGACTGAAATCTATGCCAGTTACTAGATGAAGTAGATTTCAGTTTGGCGCATAGACTGCAGGAGGAGGCATTATATTTATGACGAGGTCTGCCAAGTATTGATGAATCAGGGCTGCAGTGTTAGTCAGAAAAGAGCCTACTACATTTTACTTTTTCTTAATTAGAGATATATTTCTGTATGTAGGAACAAGTATTATAAATGTATGTGTGATTTCAATGCATGTCTTCATGTAGTCATGTAGTGTCCGTCCCAGGATTCTTTGCTTCTCTTCTCTTGTGATGTCATACAGTTATGACATCACATAATCACTTAGAACTTTCCACTCTGTTTTCCAGACACTTGTACAGTTAAGGAGAAGGTGGTGAAGCATGTAAACATGGAAGAGGTGACACAGGAAAGGTAAGTACTCTAATTATCAGAGTTAATACTAATTCTAGGCCAGCAGGTTAATTAGAATCAGGATATTTGTACATATATATTTAGGATGTATGATTTTATTAGATTTAGTAAAAAAAAAATGTATTACAGATATTTGTTATACACTTACTGTAAATATATAGCAGTGCCATTGCAGAGACACAAATAGGGCCATTACTAAATAAAAAGTGGCCTATGTCCTATTGCTGCCAAAGTTCAACTTAAATTTTCTGACCTGAAAAATAAAATGTAGACACAAAGGCTTTGTTCACATCTGCATTGTGTCTTCCGTCAAACAATGGACACCATCATTACTCCGGTTGTGGTGTCTGTCATTTTGACTGCTAAAATAGCTATGCATACTGAACTAATCTCACCATCAAATGTGATGCTGCTGCCAACAAGCCTCCATCTGGCAATGTGAATACAGTTTTGCTGGCTGATTTGGGGAACAACATCACATTTGATACACGGCGCTCAGAAGGTTTCTGTTCAGTAAATGTCAGTAATCCACCTAGTAAAATAATACAAAATAAAAACCATTCACTGGTTGATAATTGTGCCTTAGGCCTCATACACACGAACGTTTTTTCTTTCCATGTCCGTTTCGTTTATTTTTG
This sequence comes from Bufo bufo, assembly GCF_905171765.1. Classification (NCBI taxonomy): domain Eukaryota; kingdom Metazoa; phylum Chordata; class Amphibia; order Anura; family Bufonidae; genus Bufo; species Bufo bufo. The sequence continues at coordinate 626,518,578 of NC_053389.1, read as the reverse complement.
CGGACCATGCACAAAAGCACTAATTTCAATGGGTCCATAAAAAAAGCGGAGGTTACTCTGTGTGCATTCCGTTTCCGTATGTCCAAATTTCGTTTCCGCAAATAAATAGAACATGTCCTATTATTGTCTGCATTACGGACAAGGATAGTACTGTTCTATTAGGGGCCAGCTGTTTCGTTCCGCAAAATATGGAATGCACACGGACCTCATACGTATTTTTTGCAGATCCGTTTTTTGCGGACTGCAAAATACATACGGTCATGTGCATGAGGCCTTATGAGGTTCCTAACAGTAAGATGTCCTGCTCCTCTGATACTTCCTGCTCCTCCTAGTATTACCATGAGGACTCCACATAGATCAAATCTAGATACATGCAATATATTCTGTCCCTGTACCAATTACAATTTAGGTGAGGCTAAAGAATATTAGTATATTGCAACATGCTTCCCAGAGACGTCTTCTGATGATGCCATAGAGACCTGACCTCATAATTGGTTAGAATTCGGTGATGTCTCTACTGGCCATTAGTATAGCTCAGGCCATTGTCATCAGAGGGAGTACACATGAACAACCAGCAGGAGATGTGACAAAGACAAGATGACACAGGAGAGGTACATTAATCCAAATTATCGACCGGAATAGATCCTTCCTAGGGGTGAATTGTACTTTCCTTAGTTTGCAGTGATATTTTTGCCACAGACAACAGCACAACCTTTCAGGAAATCCTAACAGACCCAACTAAGGCTACTTTCACACTTGCGTTAGGAGCGGATCCGTCTGCATAAGTGTTTATTTCAGATCAGATTTTTCACTTCGGGAAAACTCAGATCCGACAGTATATTCTAAACACAGAAGCGTTCCCATGGTGATGGGGACGCTTCAAGTTAGAATATACTAAAAGAACTGTGTACATGACTGTTAGAATATACTGTCGGATCTGAGTTTCACGATGTAACAAATCCGATGGTATATTCTAACATAGAGGCGTTCCCATGGTGATGGGGACGCTTCAAGTTAAAATATACCATCGGATTGGAGAAAACTCAGATCTGATGGTATATTAATAGGGACTCCTGACTTTACATTGAAAGTCAATGGGGGACGGATCCGTTTGAAATTGCACCATATTGTGTCAATGTCAAACGGATCCGTCCCCATTGACTTGCATTGTAAGTCTGGACGGATCCGTTTGGCTCCGCACGGCCAGGCGGAAACCAAAACGCTGCAAGCTGCGTTCGGGTGTCCGCCTGCTGAGCGGAGCGGAGGCCAAACGGTGCCAAACTGATGCATTCTGAGCGGATCTGCATCCACTCAGAATGCATTGGGGCAGTACGGATCCGTTCGGGGCCGCTTGTGAGAGCCTTCAAACGGAACTCAGGAGCGGAACCCCGAACGCAAGTGTGAAAGTAGCCTAACCTAAATGGGGTCCATTAAGTTTAGCTGGTATCAATTGAAAATAAATCTGGTGTATACAGCTCTAGTATAAATGGAAGCAATGCCGCAAGTCTGAACAGTGCCTAGTACATTTTGATTTATTGTAATTAGAAATATATTATAGGAATAAGCACCATGTGAAATACATGCCCAAATGAGGCAAAAGGAGAGATTTAAAGGGATATTCCAGTTAATATTTTGTATATATATAATAGGAAATCATATAATTTTCTAATATACATGTATATAAAATTCAGCTTCCATACCTTTCTTTATATCAGGCAGTTGACCCCCTATATGCACAGTAGAATAGCATAGCCCATGGATCATTCTTGTGTAATGTATAAATGGCCTAACTGATACACAGCATCAACCACGTGAGCCCTGACATTCAATAAGTAACAGTGTTAGGTGACATATATGTTCTGGTTAAACACACAGGACCTATCTATGTCATGTCTAACTTTCATTACTGGAAGTCATTTACTTAAGAGTGGCACATCATGTTAGTCTTAGTAAAAACGCAGGGCAATGAATTAAGATCCACACTAATAAATTTATCGCATCTGGGTTTTTTTTTTTGCCAAAAAACTGGAGTAAAACCTTTGTAAATGTCCTACACCGAGCTGGCCTTCTGTTCATTTTCTGATGATGTCATATAGGCTTCATAATAGGTTAGAACTTGGTGCTGTGTCTACCAGCCACTATAACAGTATTGTGTCTGAGACATCTTTGGCTCCTCACTTGTCCAGCATTGACCATGGCCAGCCTTAACATATACAAAATCCCCATCTGGCTGATTCTTCCAATTTTGGTGAAAGAGAAAGTCTATCAGAGGAGTCTTCACCTGTGAGGCACTAGATTTAACAGGTATGTGCTGCTACTGTATAGAGCCCTGTGTGTATCATAGTGTCCATCCAGCAAGTCAAATATTAGTGCTACGGCGCATGTATGTATGTTTGTGTGTGTGTGGGGGGGGGGGGGGGGGGGGGCATTGGGGGGGTTTGAGATTACTTAGAGAATTTGGCCTATACACATTAGAGCTTGGGCTCAGCATCTTTTAGTGCTATAGTAATGCTCCTGCCAGTAAGATGGTGGAATCTAACATATGCCTAGTCAATAGCAAGAAAAGAAACGCTTTTATATTTTTGTCTACATACAGAGCTGTGTAAGGACTTCTATTTTTGATGGACAAACTGTAGTTTTTTTCTGCACCATTTTAGGGCTACATGCGACTTTTCGATCACTATTATTATATTTTTTGGTGGGGAGAATGTGACCAATTAAAGCCAAATTTCATGTTTTTATATAGTTTTCCATTACAGCATCTACCATGCAGAAAATACGTTTTTTTTACATTTTGATAGTTGACATATTAGGAAGCAAAGACACCTGTTTTAGTTATATTTTTACATTTTATTTATTTTTAGATTTAAAAATGGGAAAGGTTGATGATTTCAATTTTTTGTAATTTCCCACTAAAAATAATTCCCCCAGGGGGCGGAGCCTGGCCGTGACTGCAGATGGCTGTGTGAAACCTCGGCTCCTCCACACTCAAGCAAACTAAACCAATTTTACAGCGGTGACCCACTCCAAAATGGTCAAGTACGGGAGAGACAGGGGTTCTGACCCCCCCGATACACCGAGAACCCAAAAGAGCCAACGAGCTATGCAGCGTTTCCTCAAGAAGAAAGCTCTTCTCTCACCAGGCGTGGGCCCTAAGATGGCGGCGGCAGCAACATGCGCTGAGGAAGGAGAAGACTCCGTTGTGGACAGCTCACAAGGGGATGCAGTGGAATCTAGGGACCCCTCACCGGTATCGAAGTCCTTTCTCACGAAGTTACTGGGGCAGGCGCTTGAAAAGGCCATAAAGCCAGTGCTAGTTGAACTATCAGATATAAAATCGGAGATTGCACAAATGGGGCATAGAGTGGAGACGCTCGAAGCTGCGACGCAGGAGCTAGTGACACACTCCACAGGAACGGCAGACTACCTCGATATGCACACTGCAGAGCTCAACAGAGCGATGTTAATGCTAGAGGACCAAGAAAATAGAAGCAGAAGGCGAAATATCTGCATCAAAGGGCTACCTGAGTCCTGGGCCTCTGAATCGCTGCGTAAAGTAGCCATGGAAATATTCGCCGATCTTTTGGGTCAGGAATCGGCTGCTTCGATTATAATCGAGCGAATCCACAGGGCCTTGAGACCAGCGCCGAAGCCGAACGAAAGACCCAGGGATGTAGCCTGCGGCCTGCTATCGTTTGTTGACACTGCCCGCATAATGGCCTCAGCTAGAGAGAGAAGGCAGATCGCATACGATGGAGCAGACATTGCACTGTACCAGGACATTGCGCATTCCACGCTTGCAAAAAGGCGCATCATGAAGCCACTACTTGACGCGCTGAGAGCGCAAAAAATACCATATATATGGCTATACCCCTTTGGCATTTCGATCATAAAAAACAGAAGACGCATAGCGATCCATACTCCAGACGACCTAGAAAGACCCTGGGAAGCTATAGGAGTACACCCGGTAGAAATTCCCTCATGGATGCCGATAGCTCAGCCCGCAGATCTACCGCGACGCACGCAAGTAGAGCCCTGGAAGAAGGTGCTAAAGACGAAGATCAAGATGAATAAGGCGGCATCCGGGGCGCTTTCTCCTCCACCCTGGAGACGGAACCAGGGATTAAAAGCCTCAATTTAAATGGACAGCCAGAACAATAACGGCTGTACGTTAACGCGTGGGGATTTTTCCTAAATTCAGGGTTTGAGCTCTGAACTCTGGACCTATATTATATATCTCAATTTGCCAGTTCTTAGCAATAGTTTCAGAAAAAAAAAGAGTCACTATAGTTCCGGTATATTACCAAGATAAAGTGTATACATTTGGTATATGCTCTCAGCTATCCCTCCTAAGTATACGATCTGATAGATATTATTACGTTCTGATAGATATTACCCTCTCTGCCCTCATTGTTACCCCTAATCTTAGATATGGGAATATTACTGCCTCTCCGCCTGGAACTGGAGACTCAACGAGTCCCTGTTGAATAACAGGCTACACTCCGAACAGGTTAGGTCTCAACTAGAGATGTATTTTGGGATCAACTCCACCACACACAGCACTTCCCCCATTGAATGGGAAGCCCACAAAGCTTACGTTAGGGGGTGTTTTATTTCTATTGGTACCAGGGTTAAAAAGGAACATCAGAAGACTCTAGACTCCATACTAGCTCAGATAATGAGAGTAGAAAAGCTAAACAAACTATCTGCAAGCAGAAAGAAACAAGAGGAACTCGCGGAACTTAGATTGCAACTTAACAAACTTTTAGCCCAGAAAGTAAGGAAACAGATGTTAAACTTTCAACACAAAGTGTACGCCCATGGGAACAAAGGGGGCAAATTGATGTCCAAAATGTAACATACATCCCTCAAATAAAAAAGACAGATGGCAACATTACCCAAGAAACGCCTGAGATAGCAAGGGCCTTCCAAAAATTTTATGAGGGGCTATACAACCTTAACAAATCAAAATCCCCAGACCAAACAAATATTAGACAGACACACATCAAAGAATTCCTAAATTCCCTCAAGCTACCGTCAGTCCCCCCGGACGACTTAGACTCACTAACTAACCCAGTCACATCGGAGGAAGTGAGTTCTATTATACACAGCTTTCCCCCAGGCAAGAGTCTAGGACCAGATGGTCTGCCTCTTCTGTATTATAGGAGTTTTCAGGACATCCTTGTACCCCGACTTACCGATGTTTGTAATGCATTAATGCAGGGAGGTTACCTGCCTAGACAGACACAAGAATCGTATGTCACACTTATCCACAAAGAAGGCAAAGATCCTCAGAACTGTGGAAGTTATAGGCCAATATCCCTCTTAAATCTAGATCTAAAGATTTTGGCCAAAATCCTAGCAACTAGATTAAGCAAAATATTACCCTACTTGATAGGTCCAGAACAGTCGGGATTTATCCAAGGCAGAGAAGGGAAAGATAACTCACACCGGATCTTTCACGCAATTTACGCTGCTAAAACAAAGGGGCTCCCACTGACCCTGCTGAGCATAGACACTGAGAAGGCGTTCGACAGGGTCAACTGGAACTTCATGAAATTGACCCTAGAAAAATTTGCCATCCCTGATCCATTCATACATTCGATATTTACACTATACCAGCAACCACATGCCAGAATGAAAGTCAATGGCGCACTCTCCCCAACCTTTGAAATAACAAACGGGACAAGACAAGGGTACCCATTATCCCCTTCCCTATTCATTCTGGTAGTAGAGACACTCATTCAGCTGGTCAGACAGACCTCTGAAATCAAGGGTGTTAACTATGGCCAGAAAGATCTAAAATGTACTGCTTTTGCAGACGACCTTCTGTTCCTGGTGACTAATCCCGATAAAGGATTGGATCACTTAGTTAAAAAGATTGAGATATTCAGCCAGATTTCAGACTTTAAGGTTAATAACTCTAAGTCTGAAATACTAAACATTTTATTTTCAGACTCAAGAGCAGCCTCTTTATAGACCCACCTTCCATTCCACTGGACTAAGGGACCAATAAAGTACCTAGGGATACTAATACCAAGGGACCTATATGATCTATTCAAATGCAATTACATACCCCTTAAAAGAGACATTACACAACTACTACAGAAATATAACTTGCCCTACCTATCCTGGATGGGCAGAAAAAATGTGCTCAAAGCCTATGTCTTTCCCAAGATCCTATACGTAATGCAAATTGTACCGATACATCTACCAAAAATATTTCTCCTAGAGGTTAGGCGAATGTTTTCAAAATTCCTGTGCAATGGGAGAAAATTTAGACTCTCACACACCATTTTAGTTAGACATAGGGACAAAGGAGGTTTGGGAGTTCCAGATGTTTCAAAATACTACCAAGCTATACAACTGAATAGGTGGTTAGAGTCAGTAGATCCCAAGAGACAACCAGATGTACAAGAGCTACTGCAATATAGTGTGGGACCTTCACTCCAGAGGCTTCTCTGGCTACCTGACATAAGCCAAAACAAGAACAAAGATCTTGACCCCTTATTGAAGGGGATTAGAGAGACATGGAGAGAACTCGGCAAAAATTTAGCACCCAACCCGTCCCCTCTATTACCAGCAAGCTGTTACGCTGAGCGCTCCGGGTCCCCTGCTGGCCTCGGAGCGCTCACAGCGTATGCCCCCAGGCAGCACTCCAGCGTCTCGGCGTTTGCGTCCTCGCTCTCTAGGGCACGCGCGCGCCGGGACTCTTAGATTCAAAGGACCAGTGCACCAGTGATTGGTGCCAGGTCCAAAGGGGTTATTAAGGGTTAAGGTTGTGAGAGGCAGTGCTGACTTAATTAGGCTGCACCTGTGCACTGCCCATTTATACCTTCTCCTCCCACAGCCTTCTGCATGATCTTTGTGCCTTGTGCCTCAGAGAAAGCGTTCCCTACGATGTTAGTTTGCCTTACCTGTTGCCGTACCCGTTGCTACCGTCCACTCGCCTTTGAACCTTTGCTGCCTGCCCTGACCGCTGCTACGTCCGACTACGCTCTTACCTTCTCCCTGTGTACCACGCCTTATCAGCTGCCAGAGAGGTCGAGTTGTTACTAGGGGACACGACCTGGTAGTTACCGCCGCGGCAAATCCATCCCGCCTTGCGGCGGGCTCTGGTGAAGACCAGTAACTGCTTAGAACCGGTCCTCTAGTACAACCCGCGCCATCGCCTCTCTGGTCCAGAGGATTCACCACCTGTCCTGCCGGTTCGTGACACAAGCCTTATCCCTGACTTGTTAGGAGATAACAAGGATATCCTCCCGGAGATCTGGTCAACGATAGCGCAAGTTAGACTAGGGGAGTTAATCCCTGACACAGAAACATCTATATTGAGCAGGCTGCCAGAGCGAATAAAAAACTCCCCAAGCTTTTTTCTCACAAAGTCATATATAAGTGCTGTGTGTGGTGGATTGAGAAAGAAGTGCAGCTCAGGGAGACCATTGACAGATTTTGAAAATATATTATTATCTCCACTTCCTAAACAGAGGAAAATTGCAGCAATTTATGTTCTGGTGGGAGCCGAGGGTGAGGTGAAAAAGCCTCTGTACGTCAGAGAATGGGAGAGAGAGCTTGACACTGTTTTTTCAGATCAGGAACATAAAAAGCTCCTAGCTTTCTCACATGGATCGTCACCATGCATACGTCTACAAGAAAATAATTTCAAACTTCTCTCCAGATGGTACAGAACCCCGGAGTTCCTACACAGGAGGGGTCTGTCCTCTGATTGGCTGTGCTGGAGATGTGGCAAAGGAGTAGGATCATTATCCCACATATGGTGGACATGCCCACTGATTATCCCTCTTTAGGAGGGTGTTATCAAGATAAAAAATAAAGTCTCAACTCCTGAGCTTAAGATCACGTTAGAAATAGTGTTCTTTTAACTACCAACTGATCTTTATAGGCCATCTAAACGCGACTTAGTAACCCATCTCATTTCGGCTGCTAAAGCCATCATATCTCTCCACTGGAAGAATACCAATACTCCCTCAATACAAGAATGGAAGCCTAAAGTCAACCAGATCTGCCAATTTGAAGAAATGACAAGTTGGATTAATAGAAGCCACAGGAAATTCCTGAAAACGTGGCAACCTTGGAGGTCACTGAATGATAGTGGGCAGTGGCGTCTCTAGCTTTCAAATTTTGGGGGGGCACACTGGGGGCCAGGACAAAAGTAGGGGGGGCAGCTATAACAACGATACATTTACACAAGTACGCTTAGAAATGCTGCAATACTTTACCCAATACCTAAAACCGCAACAGGGAAGAAAAGTCCAGGTGTCTGTGGATGACACTTTTATAGAGAGGGGGATCTGTGGATGACACTGTTATGGGGGGGATCTGTGGATGCCACATACCGTATATAGCATCTTATGCTATATGTGTCATCCACAGATCCACCCCATGACAGTGTCATCCCCATTTCCCCCTCCATAACAGCGTCATCCACAGATCTCCCTCCCTATAACAGTGTCATCCACAGATCTCCCTCCCTGCCTCTCACAGGAGTGTACATATATAAAATAAACATATTTCACATGAAAACGTACAGTTACTTGGCTTGGCCCTTGGGGATCTCGGACACCACTTCAACACTTGGCCGGGGGCTCGGCGGAGCTGATGTGTTTTATCCTAATGAGAAAGATTTCATAATAAGGATTTGGAGAAGGGGCAGAGGGATAGCAGAGCAGGGAGAGGCTGGTGCTGCTACTAGGGGGTCATACCATGGGGGAGTAATAAAACCCACCATAATGCCCCCCAGTAGAAATAATTCTCCTTATAATGTGCAAAACATACCCCCTTATGCCCCCAGTTGAGCTAATTTCCCCCATAATGTGCCAGTATAAAATACCCCTATATAGTGCACCAGTAAATGCCTCCATAGTGCTCCTCTCCCCCCTTCCTGCTAGTGCCCCCCATAATGTACCAGTATAAAATGTCCCATATATCGTGCCCCAGTAGATGCCCTCAGTGTCCCCCATAATTTGCAAGTATAAAATACCCCTTCTTAGTGCCCCCCGTAGATGACTCCATAGTACTCCTCTCTCCCCTTCTCCATAGTACCCACCATAATGTGTCCCAGTATAAAATGCTACTGTACAGAGCCCCCCATATAAAACACCCCTTCTTTGTGGCCTCAGTAGATGCCCCTATAGTGCCCACCAATAATGTGCCAGTAATAAGTGCCCTCAATAACGTGCCAGTAACAAGAGCCCCCCAATGTGCCAGTAATAAGCCCCCATCACGTGGCAGTAACAAGAGCCCCCATCACGTGGCAGTAATGAGCCCCCCATCACGTGCCAGTAATAAGCCCCCCATCACGTGCCAGTAATAAGCCCCCCATCACGTGCCAGTATTAAGCCCCCCCATGTTCCAGTATTAAGTCCCCCCATCATCATGTGCGAGTATTAAGTCCCCCCATCATCATGTGCCAGTATTAAGTCCCCCATCATCATGTGCCAGTATTAAGTCCCCCCATCATCATGTGCCAGTATTAAGTCCCCCATCATCATGTGCCAGTATTAAGTCCCCCCCCATCATCATGTGCCAGTATTAAGTCTCCCCCCATCATCATGTGCCAGTATTAAGTCCCCCCCATCATCATGTGCCAGTATTAAGTCCCCCCATCATGTGCCAGTATTAAGTCCCCCCCATCATGTGCCAGTATTAAGTCCCCCCCATCATCATGTGCCAGTATTAAGTCCCCCCATCATGTGCCAGTATTAAGTCCCCCCCATCATGTGCCAGTATTAAGTCCCCCCCATCATGTGCCAGTATTAAGTCCCCCCCATCATGTGCCAGTATTAAGTCCCCCCATCATCATGTGCCAGTATTAAGTCCCCCCATCATCATGTGCCAGTATTAAGTCCCCCCATCATCATGTGCCAGTATAAAGTCCCCCCCATCATCATGTGCCAGTATAAAGTCCCCCCCATCATCATGTGCCAGTATAAAGTTCCCCCCCATCATCATGTGCCAGTATAAAGTCCCCCCCCATCATCATGTGCCAGTTTTGTAATAAGCCCCCCCAATGTGCCAGTAACACTATTGTAAAAAAAATAAATAAAAAAAACACTTATACTTACCTAAGTGTCAGCGATGCGATGCAGCCTCTTCCTGTATCCCACGCTGTAATGTAAGGCTCAGGCGACACGATGACGTCATTGCGCCGGCCTCTGATAGGCTGCCGGCCTAGTGCCTGCAGGCAGGGGCGTACATAAAAATCACTGGGCCCCATAGCAGGAATCTAAATTGGGCCCCCATTCCCCTTTTATAGCCCCTCCCTTTGTTCCATGAACTATTCTTGCTGCTGCGTTTTATAATTTATGCCATCAGGGCCGGAATGGGATTACAAAACAGCCCTGGCACACAAAAGAGGTATAATAGATGCAGATGTATATTATATACAGCAGTGTACAGTTATGTGAGGTACGCGGTATAATAGATGCAGTGTGTACAGGTATATAGTATATTCCCTAGTGTTCTGATATGTGAGGTACAGGGTATAATAGATGCAGTGTGTACAGGTATATAGTATATACAGCAGTGTACTGATATGTGAGGTACGGGGTATAATATATGCAGTGTATACAGTATATACAGTAGTGTAATATGTGAGGTACGAGGTATAATAGATGCAGTGTGTACAGATATATAGTAAATACAGCAGTGTATTGACACCTCGTACCTCAGATATCAGTACACTGCTGTATATACTATATATCTGTACACACTGCATCTATTATACCTCGTACCTCACATATATAGTATATACAGAAGTGTACTGATATCTGTACACACAGCATCTATTATACCTTGTACCTCACATATCAGTGCACTGCGGTATATACTATATATCTGTACATATTGCATGTATAATACTGTGTAATATATATATATATATATATATATATATATATATATACAGAGCAGTGTATTGATGTGACACATAGAAGGTATAATACTGTAGATGCAGTGTTTATAGAAATATGTGGTCAGTTATGCATTATAGTCACTGTGAGGTACATGAGGTAGTGGTAACTGTCTGAAGTATTATACATGAGTGAGCAATGAGTAAAAACAGGGCATGGAGGGGAGGTAAATGATGAAAAGTGGAGGACCTCCTCTTACCTCTCCATTCCAGTCTGTATGGATCAATGCAGAGCTGCTTGTGAACTTTTAATACTTGCTGTTAGGGGTTGAAGGACCTGTGATGATGTCATCACAGGTCCTGGCAGATGTACCTTTGAAACCTAGGAACTACACCATTTTTGGTGCAGTTCCTTTGCTAGATTCTGCAGGACCTGTGATGTTTAAGATGATGTCATCACAGGTCCTGGCAGATGCACTGTTCTAACCTGGGAACTACACTTTACACTGTGCAGTTCCCTTACAGGACCTGTGATGACATAATCAAAGGTCCTTTAGCTTTAGAAAGGTAAACAGGAGTAATTAGGGGGCGGGGCCTCTCCTCCACTTCGGTGCCTGCCTGCAGCCTATCAGAGGAAAGGGAAGGGATACGCCTCTCCCTCCCCTGCACCTCCGCTGGCATAGGCAGTTTACAATGGAGATGAGCGCAATGGAAGCGCTCATCTCCCTGTGCCTGGCGGCGGCGGCTGCTCACTTGGGGGGGGGGGGGGGGTCATTTTAGTTGGGGGGGCACAGCATGATGTAGGGGGGGCCGTGGCCCCCTCTGGCCCCCCCCTGGCGACGCCACTGATAGTGGGTGATTTGAAACACTATGGTGACAGTTCGGTGGCTTAACCTGGGTGGACTGGCATCACCTGACCAGCTTTGTAAGCATCTGACCAGCCTTTTAAACATTGACTAGCTCTCTTAGGTACTGAAGCTTGACCCCCCCACCTCTCCCCTCCCCCTTTTTTTTTCTTTTCTCTCTTCTCACTTTTTTCTTTCTTCAAAAAAATTTCTTTCCTTCCATACTTCTCTCTTTCTCTTCATCCTTTTTTCTAATGTATAATATTTTCAATATCTAGGTAGCTAATGCCACCTTCAACACTCCAATATATTACACCTCTGGTAAACGATTGAATCTCTGGGAGTGGCACAGGGGAACGTGAATTTGATAACAACTCTGTCTACTATATTTGGATATTTTGATGTTATATTTTGAAGTTACTATATGTACTGCCTGATTACTTGTAACACTACCTTCATACAATATCAGTCTATGGCCATCAGGCTTTGTTGGTATGTCTCAAGATTGAAAAATATTGAAAATAAAGAATTAATAAAAAAATAATTCCCCCATAGGGATCTAGAACCTGCAAACTTTTGATGGCTTGTCTCATAGACCATAATAGAGCAAGTTTGAGGTCTGTAGGATTCTGACATGCTCACTGCTAAGCTCTGCCTTGTGCAAAGCTTCAGAGCTGGTTGACTATGACAGCCTGAAGAACATTAAGAAGGCCCAGGGCTGTCATGGTAACTGATTGGAGCCCCCTCCCTCTGCTTAACCCCACATATGCTGCTATCTCTAGTAAACATTGAATCTGAGCAGTTAAATGACCTGGTTTGGAATGATTGTCGATCCTCATCTTTGTGGGTGAGCTATATAATAAAGCCAGCACCCAATGTACTTGGAGCTAGCTCAGAGCAGCAGCCTGCGCCATGCAACCCCTTATGTATAATAACATACAAGAATGTATTTATGTGTAAAGGCACGGTTTTAAAGGCAGTTAACCATAACAGCCCAAAGACCCTTCAGAAGGCCGAGACACATGATTGTAACTGATTCGAGCCTTGTGATTTCGTTGCAGGGGCTTGGATCTGAAGGAAGAGGCGCCCACCTCCTTCTGAATAAAACCATATATGCAACTATCTCTGAGCGGTTGAATGAACAAATTTGGCATCATCGTCAATCCTGGTAGTTTTGGCTGCGCTATAGTATAAAGTCAGCATCTGTCGTGTATGGAACGAGATAACCACAGCAACCTGGTCCATACAACCTTATACACATTATAACGAACTTGATTTCTTGATGTACGTGATTATGTGTAAAGGGGTTAACACCCCCCCCCCCCCCCCCCCCCCCCGCCTGTGATACCCCTCTAGCTCTATTGTTTTACTGGTAGTTAGCCATGACAGTCAGGAGACCCTTTCTGAAAGACTAGGGCTGTAAAGGTAACTTACTAAAGCTTCGGGAAATTGCTGCAGGGGCTTGGATTGGAAGTTAGATAAAAACCCCCTCCTTGTGCCAAACCCCTCATATCCAGCTACCGTATCTCTATTAAACGTGGCGTTTGAGAGATTAAAAAGACCAGATGTGACATCATCATGAATCCAGGTCATTGTAGTCCTCTGAGTAATTATGGGTGAAGGGGTTAATCCACCTATTCCATTTCAATCCACTTCTTTCTTCCCTGCTCAAATTGTCACTCTCTCACCCCCTAATTTCACGTGAAGCCTGAGATAAATAGTTATGTCCCTAGCGTTTTATAAATATTAATGTCTGTAGCATGTAGCAGGAACATATTATCACACCTCTGACTTTGTATAGATGACTGCCACCCAGTGAAATGGTCAACTACAAGAAAAGAATGACAAGACAGGTAATTCATATTTATATTAATTACTGATAATAATCAGGCTAGACATGAGTTCTGATCCTGAAGTATCTTTCTGATGTACTGTATGTATCACATATATTTGAATATGATATACAGCCACTTTTATTATAACACAACCATAACTAAAGAACAGAGATGAGAAGGTTCCTTGTTCTTTACGTCTATCAGGAAAAGCCATGTCTTTTAATTAGAATAAACTTATTATGTTTTTTTAATCATAAATTAAGGGTATGCCCACTGTTCTCACTAACACATTGTAGGTGGAAGGTTAGGGCTAGGGTGGGGAAAAAGGAGCACCCTCCTTCTGACTAACCCCACATATGTTGCTGTCTTTAGGAAACATGGCAGCTGAGTGTTTAAATGACTGGGTTTAGCTTTATCGCTGATCCTGGTAATTTTGGCAGGGCTGTATTATACAGCCAGCACCTGTCATTTGAGGAGCGGCCTAAGAACAACAAACTGCTCTATACAACCCCTTAAGAATAATAACGTATATCCACTTGATTATGGGTGAAGGGGTTAATCACCCTAACTAATTTCCCTCTCCCACTATTGTAGTATATGAGATTATGATACTCTGCCTGCTAAGCTGTGCCATGCGCACAGTTTTACAGGCAGTTAACCATGACAACCAGAAAACCCTTTCTGAAGGTCAAAGGCTGTCATGGTAACTGATTGGAGCTCCATGATTTCTCAGCAGGAGCTTCAATTGGAACGTAGAGAGAGCCCCCTCCCTTTAACTAAGCCCACATATGCCGCTATCTCTATTAAACACTGCATCTTAGCCGGGTTTGGAGTTATCGCCCATCCTTGCCATTTTGGCTGCACTGTTTTCTACAGCCAGAACCCGTTGCTCATGGAATGGGCTCAGTCCAACTGCCTGCTCCATACACAACCCCTTGCGCATAATAACGTACATGTATGTGATTATGGGTGAAGGGGTTAATCCCCCCTCTCCAATCCTCCTCTCCCATTTTATACCACTTCCCATCTTCCCTTCTCAATTTGTCTCTCTCTCACCCCCCCTATTTTTACATGAACCCTGAGATATATACAGTAGTTATGTCCCTAGCATGTTATAAATATGAATGTCTGTAGCATGTAGCAGGAACATATTATCACACCTCTAACTTTTTATAGGTGACTGATGCCCAGTGAAATGGTGGAACCTGACATATTCCCTGGTCAACTACAAGAAAAGCATCACAAGACAGGTAATTAATATTTATATTAATTACTGATAATAATCAGGCTAGACATGAGTTCTAGTCCTGAACTATCTTTCTGATACATGTGGTGTAACGAACCCCGTAGTAGTAGCGTCTGGTTCGTCTGGTTTACCCGAACGGAAAAGCACGCAGTGAGTATAGCCCTCCGTTCGGTTGCTTGTTCGGTAGATTCCCAAGGTATAACATCCAGCAATCTCAGCGGTATCACTCCCACACACATCACAGGTACCCAAACATCAGCCTCAACATGATGAAGGTTGTAAAAAAGACTCTCTTTTATTGAACAGAACTTGTATTTATACTGTACCTTCTGCAAGGGGGAGGCAGGAGACAACCAATAGTACATGCTTTACAGTTTGGTCTCTCCCTTTGTTTGGCCGGAGACAATTAGTCCAGACACTGTATAACTTAACTGTCTCCAGACACTAAACCCACGGAAATTTCCCAATAGACAAATTACATAGTACCATTGCAGGCCACACAATACGCATATCTTCACATGTAGATATACAGTATGTGGTTTCCATAGGTATATCATATACAGATCATATACAGACACTTCTATTATAAAACAACAATATCTTAGGTATAGAGATTAGGAAGCTTCTTTTTCCTTACTTCTATAATCAGGAAAGCCAAGTCTTTTAATTAGGATAAACTTAGTTTTTTTAATCATTAAATGAGGGTATGCCCATTGTTCTCACTAACACACTGTAGGTGGGAGTTTAGGGCCAGGGTGCTGTCTAGCACCCCACTATCCTATTTATCATGCTCCACCTTAACCTTTCTCCATCTCTCCCCTTTTAGTCTCTGTCCCTTTCTCTAACCCCTTAAAGACAAAGCCCATTTTTATCTTTGCATTTTATTTTTTCCTCCCCATATTTCAAGAGCAATAACTTTTAAAATGTTCCGTTTACATAGCCATATTAGGAGTTTTTTTTTTGTGAGACAAGTTGTATTTTATTCAGCTTTTTTTTTTTTTTACATAAAAATGTAAGCCCCGGTAGAGAGCTAGGATCTGAGCCCTTCTGATCGCTTGTCACATAAACCAGAATAGAGCACTAGTGTGGTCCGTGAGATTCTGACACAGTCCCTGCTGAGCTGTGCCTTGTGCAGAGCTTTACAGGGGGTTGAACAAGACAGCCTGAAGGCGCAAGGCTGTCAATGTTTTCTACTGGAGCCCCATGATTTAGCTGCAGGGGCTCGGATCGAAATGCGGAGGGAGCCCCCTCCCTCACCACACATACATCCTAATTGCTATTGATTGTGTCATGTGAGCAAATAAAGGACCAGTGTGGGTGTCATGGCTGATTCCGGTCATCGTGGTCAGGTTCCGGCTGTGTTATACAGCCGGAATTTAATGTGTTTGGAGTTAGATCTGAGCAGCAGCCTGCTCTATGCAACCACTTATTCATAATACCGTACATGTATGCGATTATGCATAAAATGGTTAATCCCCCCCTAACTAATCCCCCTCTTGCACTATTGTGGTGCATGAAATTATGCCACCCTGCCTGTTAAGCTGTCCCTTGTGCACTGTTTTATACGCCGTTAACCATGATAGCCCGAAGCCTTTAAGAGGGCACAGGGCTGTTGTGGCAACTGGTGGGAGCTACGTGATTTTGCTGCAGGGGATTGGATAGGAAAGCAGAAGGAGCCTTTTTCCTCTGCCTATCCCCACATATGCAGCTATCTCTATGAAACCCTGAATCTGAGCAGTTTAATGACGGAGTTTGGCACCATCAATGATGCTGGTAATTCTGACTGTACCATATTATACAGCCAGCACCCATCATGTATGGAGTGGGCTCAACGCAGTAACCTGCTATTTACAACCCGTTACGCATTACCACGTACATGTACGTAAATATGCGTAAATGGGTTAAATCCCCCACACACACTAAGTCATAGGCAGGATCCCCCACCAAGGTGATCCTGCCTATGACCATCTGTATAAGGTCGCGGTTGATGAGTCTCTCATTGCGTTCAAGGGGAGACTCATTTTCTGCCAGTATGTTCCCTCAAAGCGGGCGAGGTATAGCGTGAAGCTGTAGAAACTTTGTGAGAGTACCTTCAGGGTACACTTACAAGTTTTGTGTGTACGAGGGGCGAGATTCCCGTATTCAACCCCCAGAATGTCCCCTCACTCTGGGTGTTAGCGGGAAACTTGTGTGGGACCTTTTGCACCCACTGCTAGATAAGGGTTACCACCTTTACGTAGATAACTTTTATACTAGTATCCCCTTGTTCCAGTCCCTCGCCGCCAGATCCACATCCGCTTGTGGGACCGTGCGGAAAAATCAACGCGGCCTCCCTGCCCACACCTTCCAGGTACCTATCCCCAGCGGTGAGACCCGTGCCCTTGACCTGTTGCTGGTCAGATATAAGGGCAAGAGGGATGTCCTTGTACTGTCCACAATTCATGGTAATGGCATCACCCCTGTCCCTGTGCGAGGTACCGAGGCAACGGTCCTCAAGCCCGATTGTATCGTCGACTACAATCGGTATATGGGAGGAGTTGATCTCTCTGATCAAGTCCTCAAGCCATATAAGGCCATGTGCAAAACCCGGGCATGGTACAAAAAAGTTGCGGTCTACTTGGTGCAGGTTGCCATGTACAACTCTTTTGTGCTGTCCCGGACCACTGGCAACACAGGGATATTCCTTCAGTTCTATGAGGCAGTCCTCAAGGCCCTAATCTTTTCGGACCGGGAAAGAGCAGGCCGGAGTACCTCGGGAACTGGAGGCGCCTGGATCGTCCCTGGCCAACACTTTCCAGGTGTGGTCCCCCATACTGGAAAGAAGGGACAAACCCAAAAAAGGTACAGAGTGTGTCACAGGAGGGGGATACGGAAGAACACCACTATTCAATGTGACACGTGCACCGATCATCCGGGCCTCTGCATTATTGGTTGTTTCAGGGAGTACCACACTTCCATGGAGTACTAAATTTATATCCCAATTTAGCCACTGATATCGGATAAAAAAACTGGTTCTCAGACTTGAGACACCCACAAAAATTGTAAAAACTAAAATAATTTAATATAAGTATACAAATTAGGTATCTCCGCGTCGGTAATAATCTCCACTATAAAAATACCCCATGACCTAACCCCCCAGATTAAGACGGTCAAAAAAATATAAAAGTTTAATAGCAAACGATCAAAAAGTCATATAGCCCCAACAATAGTGCCATAAAAACCGTCCTCTCATCCCGCAAAAAATGATCCCCCACATAAGATAATCGGCTAAAAAAATTAATAAAAAATGACTCTTAGACTTTAGAGATACAAAAAAAAATATTTTGGTATCAAAAAGGATAATATAGACTTATCAGGTATTGCCGCGTCTGTAAGAATCTCCTCCATAAAAAATCCCCATGACCTAACCCCCCAGATTAACACGGTAAAAAAAAAAAAATTCATCACGGTGCCAAAACAGCTATTTTTGGCACTTTTCCATTTCATTCAGTTTTTTCCGGTGACAAAGCAAGGATTAACAACCAAACAAAACGTAATATTTATTACCCTGATACTGCAGTTTACAGAAACGCCACATTTGTGGTCGTAAACTGCTGTATCACTAAAAGGCAGGGCGCAAAAGGAAAGGACCGACATGGTTTCTGGAAGGACGATTTTGATGTCACTTTTGAAGCCTCCTGATGCCCCCTAGAGAAAAAACTCCCTAAAAGTGACCCCATCTAAGAAACTACACCCCTCAAGGTATTCAAAACTGATTTTACAAACTTTATTAACCCTTTAGGTGTTCCTCAACAGTTAATGGCAATGAAATTTCTGAATTTCAATTTTTGGTAACCTTGCCTCACAAAAATTTAATATAGAGCAACCAAAAATCATATGTACCCTAAAAATAATCCGAACAAAACCGCCACCTTATCCCGTAGTTTCCAAAATGGGGTCACTTTTAGGGAGTTTCTACTCCAGGGGTGCATCAGGGGGTTTGAAACAGGACACAGTGTAAATAAACCGGTCCATAAAAATCAGCCCTCCAAAAACCACACGGCGCTCCTTTCCCTCTACGCCCCGCCGTGTGGCCGTACAGTAGTGTACGACCACATATGGGGTGTTTTTGTAAACGGCAGAGTCAGGGCAATAAAGATACAGTCTTGTTTGGCTATTAACCCTTGCTTTGTTAGTGGAAAAAATGGGTTAAAATGGAGAATTTGGCCAAAAAATTTAATTCTCAAATTTCATCCTCATTTGCCAATAACTCTTGTGCAACACCTAAAGGGTTAACAAAGTTTGTAATATCAGTTTTAAATAACTTGAGGGGTGTAGTTTCTAGAATGGGGTCATTTTTGGGTGCTTTCTATTATGTAAGCCTCGTAAAGTGACTTCAGACCTGAACTGGTCCCTAAAAATTTGGTTTTTAAAAATTTCTGAAAAATTTCAAGATTTGCTTCTAAACTTCTAAGCCTTGTAACATCCCCTAAAAAATAAAATATCATTGCCAAAATGATCTATAAATGAAGTAGACATATGGGGAATGTAAAGTAAAAACTATTTTTGGAGGTATTACTATGTATTATAAAGTAGAGAAATTGAAACTTGGAAATTTGCAATTTTTTACAAATTTTTGGTATATTTGGTATTTTTTTATAAATAAAAATGAATATTTTTTACTTCATTTTGCCAGTGTCATAAAGTACAATATGTGATGTAAAAACAGTCTAAGAATGGCTTGGATAAGTAAAAGCGTTTTAAAGTTATCACCACTTATAGTGACACTGGTCAGATTTACAAAAAATGGCCTGGTCCTTAAGGTGAAATAAGGCTGTGTCCCAAAGGGGTTAAGAAGTCCCAGGGCTGTTGTGGCAACTGGTTGGAGCTCCGTGATTTTGCTGCAGGGGCTTGTACCATATCATACAGCCAGCACCAATCATGTATGGAGTGGGCTCAGCGCAGTAACCTGCTCCATACAACCCGTTACGCATTACCACATATATGTACGTGATTATGCGTTAATGGGTTAAATCCCCAAGACACACACTAATACCCCTATCCCACTATTGTGGTCCAAGAGATTATGACCCTCTGCTTGCTAAGCTGTGCCTCGTGCTCAGTTTTGAAGGCAGTTAACCAAGGCAGCCTGACGACCCTTTCTAAAGGACCAGGGCTGGCATGGTAACTAATTGGATCTCCGTCATTTCACTGCTGGGGCTAGGTATGGAAGGCAGAAGGAGCTCCCTCCCTTTGCCTAACCCCACACATGCAGCTATCTCTACTAAACGTGGCATCTGAGATATTAAATGACCAAGTTTGAGGTCATTGCGGATCTAATCAACTTGGCTGGGCTGTATTGTACAGAAAGCACACATTGTGTATGGAGTGGGCTTAGTGACGTAACCTGCACCATACAACCCCTTAAGCATAATTAGGAACATGAACATGATTATGCGTGAAGGGGGTGAGAGGAATATCTCTGTAAATTGACAGCTTTGTATAAAAAAAATTAAAAAGTTGTCATTTACAGAGATATTTCTCACACACAGTATGGGTATATGTAAAAATACACCCCAAAATACATTGCCCTACTTCTCCTGAGTACGGCGATACCACATGTGTGACACTTTTTTGCAGCCTAGGTGCGCAAAGGGGCCCAAATTCCAATGAGAATCTTTACGATTTCACAGGGCATTTTTTACGCATTTGGATTCCAAACTACTTCTCACGCTTTAGGTCCCCTAAAATGCCAGGGCAGTATAAATACCCCACAAGTGACCCCATTTTGGAAAGAAGACACCCCAAGGTATTCCGTGAGGGGCATGGCGAGTTCCTAGAATATATTTTTTTGGGCACAAGTTAGCGGAAAATGATTTATTTATTTCTTTTTTTCTCTTACAAAGTCTCATATTCCACTAACTTGTGACAAAAAAATAAAATTTTACATGAACTCGCCATGCCCCTCACGAAATACCTTGGGGTGTCTTCTTTCCAAAATGGGGTTACATGTGGGGTATTTATACTGCCCTGGCATTTTAGGGGCCCTAAAGCGTAGAGAAGAAGTCTGGAATATAAATGTCAAAAATTTTTTACGCATTTGGATTCCGTGAGGGGTATGGTGAGTTCATGTGAGATTTTATTTTTTGTCACAAGTTAGTGGAATATGAGACTTTGTAAGAAAAAACAAAAACAAAAACAAAAAAAATCTATTTCCGCTAACTGCGGAAAGCACATTGCAGGTGTCCGATTTTTGCAGATCCGCGGTGTCCGTGTTTTGCGGATCTGTGGATCCGCAAAACACATACGGGTGTCTTATTAGAGCCTTACGGGGGCTGATCAATGACAGGGGGGTGATCAATGACAGGGGGGTGATCAGGGAGTCTATATGGGGTGATCACCCCCCTGTAAGGCTCCATTCAGACGTCCATATGTGTTTTGCGGATCCGCGGATCCGCGGATCCGTAAAACACATACGGACGTCTGAATGGAGCCTTACAGGGGGGTGATCAATGACAGGAAGGTGATCAGGGAGTCTATATGGGGTAATCATTCCCCTGTCATTGATCACCCCCCTGTAAGGCTCCATTCAGACGTCCAAATGTGTTTTGCGGATCCGCGGATGCGTGGATCCGCAAAACACATACGGACGTCTGAATAGAGCCTTACAGGGGGGTGATCAATGACAGGGGGGTGATCAGGGAGTCTATATGGGGTGATCAGGGGTTAATAAGGGATTAATAATTGACAGGGGGGGTGTACTGTAGTTGTGTTTGGTGCTATTTACAGAGCTGCCTGTGTCCTCTGGTGGTCGATCCAAGCAAAAGGGACCACCAGAGGACCAGGTAGCAGGTATATTAGACGCTGTTATCAAAACAGCGTCTAATATACCTTTTTTGGGTTAAAAAAATCGCATCTCCAGCCTGCCAACGAATGATCGCCGCTGGCAGTCTGTAGATCCACTCGTTTACCTCCTGTTCCTGTGAACGCGCGCTCATGTGAACGTGCGCTACTGTGTGCGCGCGTTCACAGGAAATTTTGCGTCTCGCGAGATGACGCGCCGGCGCGTCAAGGAGGAATGAATCGACCGCCTCCGGAACGAAATCCTGCGTTAGGCGGTCCGGAGGCGGTTAAGGAGAGGCCTAAGCGCAACAAACTGCTCTATACAACCCCTTAAGAATAATAACGTACATCGCCGTAATTATGGATGAAGAGGTTTATTACCCTAACTAATTTCCATCTCTCACTATTGTAGTATATGAGATTATGATACTCTGCCTGCTAAGCTGTGCCATGGTCACAGTTTTACAGGCAGTTAACCATGACAGTCCAAAAACCCTTTCTGAAGGTTTAAGGCTGTTATGGTAACTGAT
The DNA here is from genome assembly GCF_905171765.1 of Bufo bufo. NCBI lineage: Eukaryota > Metazoa > Chordata > Amphibia > Anura > Bufonidae > Bufo > Bufo bufo. The sequence continues at coordinate 626,496,430 of NC_053389.1, read as the reverse complement.
TGGAGCTCCGTGATTTCATAGCAGGGGCTTTGATCGGGAGGCAGAAGGAGCACTCTCTTTCTGACTAATCCCACATATGTTGCAATCTTTAGGAAACATGGCAGCTGAGTGGTTAAATGACCGGGTTTGGCTTCATCGCTGATCCTGGTCATTTTGGCTGGGCTGTATTATACAGCCAGCACCTGTCGTTTAAGGAGCGGCCTAAGCGCAACAAATTTCTCTATACAACCCCTTAAGAATAATAACGTACATCGACGTGTGTGATGATAGTGGTGTATTAATATAGTAAACAATAGCACAGCGCCATGATGTTTCACACACACACACACACACACACACACACACACACATAGGCATCTAAATTCAGCTGCATTTCAGGGACAGGGATGTACACTTGGCCCTTGGGAGTTTTAATCTGTTTCCAATCTGCTAATTTTCTGTTAGAAATAACTGAAATGGCACCAGACTTTCAGCCATTTCAGTAAGAGCTTGGTTACCTAGGCAACCTGTCAGAGTCTGTGTGAGCTGGATGCAGGGAGCCATTTTGGAGTTCAGTTGAGAGAGAGCAGTGGAAGAGAGAGCTGTGTGGTAACAGCTCTGACAGGATACCAAATGTGTGCAGGACTCTAGACATAACCTAAGAGCCTAGATAATATTTATGAAAGGTATTTTTTCAATGTTAAACCCCTTTTGTTTACATTTCATGCTCTATGTCTTGTCTACCATTTTTTCTGTAAATCTTTGAAAACGCATCTTGTTTTGACTGACTTTGTTCCATTAAAAAGAACTATTTCTTTTTAATTGTCTGTTTCCTTTTGCTCTGAAATATTGACAGCTTGAGAATCCAACTTCCTTCAGGAGAGAATTGGTATATTGCAGTGTTATGGATAAGATTAAATTGTATGACAATTGTATATGTATGGGGACTGTCCAATCAGATGTGGGTCATTTGAGAGAAAATTATTGTGCCCAGGAAAGTGACAAATAGGACTTTTGGTATAGCATCCCAAGTGTTACAGTGCAATAGGTCAAAGGCAATCAATAAGATATCGATCGGCAGGGAGCAAGTTGATGCTTAATTGACGGTAGATTGGCAATTACAGTATCAAAATCCCTGATCCTCATGTTTAGTGTGGTTCTCTTATGAACCTGGTGGCAGCAAATTTAGGGTGTGGGGATTGATTCTCGGCACCCATATATTGTCACGGCCATGTTATGCGGACAGGCTCTTTCCGGCAGGCGCCTGTGTTACCAGTAGCAACTGGAGGTGGTTGTGCCAGGCTTAGCTTGGTTGTGGGCACGGTTCGGGACAGCGTCATTATGGGTGAAGGGGTTAATCACCCTAACTAATTTCCCTCTCCCTCGATTGTAGTATATGAGATTATGATACTCTGCCTGCCTTACAGGCAGTTAACCATGACAGACAGAAAACCCTTTCTGAAGGTCAAGGGCTGTCATGGTAACTGAATGGAGCTCCATGATTTCTCAGAAGGAGCTTGAATCGGAAGGTAGAGAGAGCCCCCTCCCTTTGACTAAGCCCACATATGCCACTATCTTTATTTAACACGGCATCTAATCCGGGTTTGGAGTTATCGCCCATTCTTGCCATTTTGGCTGTGCTGTTTTCTAAAGCCAGCACCCGTTGCTCATGGAACGGGCTCAGCGCAGCTGCCTGCTCCATACAACCCGTTACGCATAATAACGTACATCTATGTGATTATGGGTGAAGGGGTTAATCCCCCCTCTGCAATCCTCCCTTTCCCATTTTATTCCACTTCCCATCTTCCCTTCTCAATTTGTCTCTCTCTCACCCCCCCATTTTTACATGAACCCTGAGATACATAGTTATGTCCCTAGCGTGTTATAAATATTAATGTCTGTAGCATGTAGCAGGAACATATTATCACACCTCTGACTTTTTATAGGTGACGGATGCCCAGTGAAATGGTGGACCTGACATATTCCCTGGTCAACTACAAGAAAAGAATCACAAGACAGGTAATTAATATTTATGTTAATTACTGATAATAATCAGGCTAGACATGAGTTCTAGTCCTGAAGTATCTTCCTGATACATGTGGATATACAGTATGTGGTTTCCATATGTATATCATATACAGACACTTCTATTATAACACAACCATATCTCAGGTATAGAGATAAGGAAGCTTCTTTTTTTTTACTTCTATAATCAGGAAAAGCCATGTCTTTTAATTAGGATAAACTTGTTATGTTTTTTTAATCATTAAATGAGGGTATGCCCATTGTTCTCACTAACACATTGTAGGTGGGATGTCAGGGCCAGGGTGCTGTCTAGCACCCCACTATCTTATTTATCATGCTCCACCTTACCCTTTCTCCATCTATCCCCTTTTGGTCTCTGTCCCTTTCTCTAACCCCTTAAAGACAAAGCACATTTTCATCTTTGCATTTTATTTTTTCCTCCCCATATTCCAAGAGCAATAACTTTTAAAATGTGCCATTTACATAGCCATATTAGGGGTTATTTTTTTTGTGAGACAAGATGTATTTTAGTCAGCTTTTTTTTTTTTACATAAAAATGTAAGCCCCGGTAGAGAGCTAGGATCTGCGCCCTTCTGATCGCTTGTCACATAGACCAGAATAGAGCACTATTGTTGTCCGTTAGATTCTGACACGCTCCCTGCTGAGCTGTGCCTTGTGCAGAGATTTACAGGGGGTTGAACATGACAGCCTGAAGACCCAGGGCTGTTATGGTTTTCTACTGGAGCACCATGATTTAGCTGCAGGGGCTTGGATCGAAATGCGGAGGGAGCCCCCTCCCTCACCACACATGGCTGGGTGTCATGGCTGATTCTGGTCATTGTGGTCAGGTTCTAGCTGTGTTATACAGCCAGAATCTAATGTGTTTGGAGTTAGATCTGAGCAGCAGCCTTCTCCATGCAACCACTTATGCATAATACCGTACATGTATGCGATTATGCATCAAAGGTTTAATCCCCACCCCTAACTAATCCCCCTCTTGCACTATTGTGGTGCATGAAATTATGACACCCTGCCTGTTAATCTGTCCCTTGTGCACTCTTTTATACGCCGTTAACCATGATAGCCCGAAGCCTTTAAGAAGGCCCAGTGCTGTTGTGGCAACTGGTTGGAGTTCCGTGATTTTGCTGCAGGGACTTGGATAGGAAAGCAGAAGGAGCCTTTTTCCTCTGCCTAACCCCACATATGCAGCTATCTCTATGAAACCCTGAATCTGAGCAGTTGAATGACAGAGTTTGGCCCCATCGCTAAAACCAGTAATTCTGACAGTACCATATTATACAGCCAGCACCTATCATGTATAGAGTGGGCTCAGCGCAGTAAACTTCTCCATACTACCCGTTAAGCATTACCACATACATGTACATGATTATGCGTGAATGGGTTAAATCCCCCAGACACACACTAATACCCCTATCCCACTATTGTGGTCCAAGAGATTATGACCCTCTGCTTGCTAAGCTGTGCCTCGTGCTCAGTTTTGCAGGCAGTTAACCAAGACAGCCTGACGACCCTTTCTAAAGGACCAGGGCTGGCATGGTAACTAATTGGATCTCCATCATTTCACTGCTGGGGCTTGGTATGAAAGGCCGAAGGAGCTCCCTCCTTTTGCCTAACCCCACACATGCAGCTATCTCTACTAAACGTGGCATCTGAGATATTAAATGACCAAGTTTGAGGTCATTGCGGATCTAATCATTTTGGCTGGGCTGTATTGTACATCAAGTGCACATCGTGTATGGAGTTGGCTTAGTGACGTAACCTGCACCATACAACCCCTTAAGCATAATTAGGAACATGAACGTGATTATGCGTGAAGGGGTACATCCCCCTCTCCCACTATTGTAGTCTATTACATTATAATACTCTGACTTCTGAGCTTTAGGTCGTGCACTGTTTTACAGGCACTAAGCCATGACAGCCCAAAAACCCTTTCTCGTGCATGGCTTCGGGGGACACAGCACCATGGGTATATGTCCAACTACCACTAGGAGGCAACACTAGACATAAAAAAAGTGTTGGCTCCTCCCCGTTGGGCTATACCCTCTCCACAGACACTAGGCAGATCAGTCTTGTTCTAGTGTCCGTAGGAGGCAGACCTGACCTGCTTTTTGTGCAGGTCATCCTGCTACTTTTTTTATTTTTTCTTCAATCATTTTTTCTTTCTCTTCTCTGCAGGTTTTGGCCTGCGGAAGGGGTGGCTCCATCGTGTTCCACTTTAGTTGTCCCCCTGCGGGCGCGTACTCCTGTACCTGGCAGCCACCCAGTCCCCAAATCTGCTTCCGCAGTGGAATTCCGGCAGTCCCACGGTTCCCATGTTGAGTCCGCCAAGGGGGTGGTTACTGCAGTGCCTGAAGACGTCTGAGGGTGAGTATGTTAGATTAGGGTTTCCCACCCTCCTCCCCGGGCCTGGGCGCATTCCCCCCTCTCCCTTCCCGGATACCTACATCTCTCAGCTGTATCCTGGCCCCAGAAGCCCCCTGGCCTTCCGTTTTTCCCTCTCGGGGGGGGGGGGGGTCACTTCTTCAGTTCTCTCCCCCACCTGGCCCCGTTCATCGCGGCAGCTCTGGGGCACTTCCACGATCGCGGCCGTTCATCCCCAGCCGCGCTTCATTAATTTAAGCCCCGGCTTTTTGGGCCTACTAGGCTGCATCTCCCCACCCACTTTCTGACCTTCCCAAGCTTACTCCGTCACCTCCCCTCCGTTGGGGGAGCCTGGGAGGGGCCTCTCATGCCTGCCAATCCAGCCCCAGGTTCCCTGCTCTCTCCAGGGGCGGTTCTTCCTCCGGCTGTTGGCTCCTGCTCTCTCTGGGTCGCCATCTTCTGCTCTCCTGCTTGGGGTGCGCGGCACAGCTCCTGGGGTCTGGTAGGCAGCCTCTGGCTGAATTGCTCTGCAGGCTCCTTTCCCCCCCTCCCCTCTCGATTGCTGCATTCTCCTGCAGCCATGCCACCTGCTCTATAGCTGCTGCAGCACCTCTTGTGAACGTGACATCCGGGGACAGATAGGACAGCCCTGCTGCTCTATGAGGGCCTCCTCTCCCAGCCTCGCTATCGGATCGCCACGTATCTCACGTGCGTCCGTTGTCTTTGGAGGTTTCCACGTGGTCACCTTGTCCCCCCCTCCCACCCTTTTGTGTGTAGGTCCCCCCTGAATGAGCTCCCTCCATGTCGAACCATGGGAACCTTGCCTGACTTGCCCAATCCCTGGCGGAGTCGCTGGAGCGCTACCTACAAATTGCGGTCTCCTCTCTCCCCCCCCAGGGTCCTCCCTGCAGTTGAGCCATGCTCAGATACAGGGTCACGCAAGGAGTAGCCCACGGACCAACCTCGGGTGGCCTCAACTAGCTTACACCCCTCCTCGGCATCCTCGGGTCGCCCCATGACAGGCCTGAGGCTGGTGACGAAGCCTTCTCTGTCAGTTGCCTCTGGGGACACCTCTGCACCGATTCCCTCCGAACAGAGCATCAGGCCTTCCACCATGCAGAATCCCTCTGTGTGGTCAAGTCAAACGTGCATGGTGGTACCTACCCTACCCAGGTTTGGTGCCCCTCTAGTGGACTTTCGAATGGCGCTCTCCTGCCTGCACAGGTAATTACCGCACAGGTAAGGCAGCCGTCACCATGCTTAGCAACTGGGACACCTACGCGGTGTCTCTGGTACGTACGCCCTCGTATTCTGTACACGACAGACCTTCCTGGTTCCCCTATCCAGGGGCTATGTTTTAGGCAAGCTGATAATTCAGGCAAACGCCACTTGTAGGGTTGGCAACCCTTCTCGGCCTCTAAAGGTTCTTTTGTAGTGCCTGTACCAGAGAATACAGGCCAGCTTCTATGCCGTGGCGATTACATCTGTCTGTTTCCAGCCGCCTTGTTACTTTCATAGGTAGAGTTCCTACCCCTACTTCAGATGCTGTAGCCATTACTCCTGACTGGCTCTATGGTGTTCCATGCGGCACTATTTACCCCTACCGGGCGAGATATACAGGCCGCCTTCAATTGCTGCAGCAATTGCACCTGTCTGTTTCCAGCCACCTTGCTCCCTTCATTGATAGAGTCCCTACACCATCTCCTGATGCTGTATCCAATATCCATGGCGGGCTCTATTGTGTTCCGTGCGGCACTATTTCTCCCTTCCCGGCGAGATATAAAGGCCACTCTCAATTGCTGTAGCAATTGCCTCTGTTTGGTTCTAGTGGGCACCAGGCTGCCACCTTGTTCCCTTCATAGGTAGAGTACCTTCACTATCTCCAGAGGCTGTTGCCGTTGCTCCTGTCTGTCCTTATGGTGTACCTTGCGGCACTATTTCTCCCTTACCGGACGAGATATTGAGGCCACCTTGTATTGCCGTAGCCACTGCACCTACCTCATCATAGTGTGCACCAAACAGCCATCTTACTCCCTTCTTAGGTAGAGTTCCTGCACCGTCTCTGATGTTGCAGCTGTTACACCTGTCTGGCTCTATGGTGTACTATACGTCCCTGTTTCCCTGTTTTTAGTGAAATAGAGGGCATCTTTCAGTTGCCATTGCACTTACTTAATTGTGGTGTGCACCTGTCGTTCTTTGTGGTACCGTGCGGCCCTATTTTCCCCTTTCCGAGTGGAATATAGGTGCCATTGCTAACGTGGCAGCCGTTGCACTTCTCTGGTCCTAGGGTGCACCATGCAGCCACATCGCTCTAATCTTAAATCTAGTACCTCTACCATCTCCAGATGCTGTACCCATTGCACCTCTCTGGTCGTATCTCTACACTACACAGCCGTATTTCTACCTTACAGGTTGAGGACCTGTACCCTCCAAATGCAGTCGCATTCCGGATGCTGTGGCTTTGTTTCCACCCTCCTTAGAGTGCAACATGCAGCCACTTTACCTCGGTTTTAGGCGTGTATTTTTAGTACCCACGTGCTGGCTGGGCCCTATGGTGCAATCTGTGGCCCATACAGTTTCTGTATTACTGGGTGCTTCCTTCCCCGGGCTCTAATCTGTGCTGCAGATGTTGGTTACTTCCCTTTTTGGTTCTTCCATACATCTGCCACTCCGTTACTGTCGTGCTCCTTGTACTTTTCTAGGCACTGTCCACAACGGCCATCCTGGTTCAGCATGAACATGGTAACCATATCTGGCAGGGGTGGGCCAGCCCAACCCCCACCTCCACCTTGTCGGTCTATTGCTACTTCTGGTGTACCCAGTATATGGCTTATCTGTTCTGATCTGGTTGGTGGTCCACATACAACCACGCTCCCTACACCATGGCCATGTGGTTGTTGGCTTTTGTGCTAGGGTTGCTATTGCCATCCCAGTTTTTGGCCATCACTGGATGTCCTCCGCCACACGGAGTCCTTCTGGGGTCAGCGACATTATCCTCGCTGGACGTCCTGATGAGTCAGGGACAGAACCACTGAGCGCCACACACCTGCCTGGTAGTTGAATTTTCTGATGATTGCTCTGGCATCGGACAGGGTTCCGTAGTTCCTTCTGGGTCTGGGTGTTCCCTTATATTCTCTGCTTAGTTGTACTATCTAACAGAGGGCAGTCCCCTGGGACCTTGCTATTGTCTGCGCCTGTCTGGTACTCTCTCCACCTGGGAGTCTTCTCTATGTCGGTCGCAGCTGGTTTCTACATTTCGTGTAGTCACTCCTGTTTCTTTTATAGCGACTTCGCCATTCCTTATGCATATGGGTATCTGTTGTTTTAGTGGTACAACCCAAGCCGCTGTACTTGCCCTCCCCGGGACAATGTATGCAGATAGCTAGCCACTATTCTTAGAATGGCTAGTTGTCCATGGCCAATTCCTTCCCATATGGTGGTTCTTTTAATTTTTTCTTGGATATTCTGGTTTTTGTTGTCCTCTGGTGGTTCAGTTCCTGGTTCCTTGTGAGCCCATAGCGGGTACTCCTTTCTGGATTCCTTGTCCCCGTTCATTTGACCACACGGATTCTGTATGATAATCGTTGTTTGGGAGGGGCCTGGGTTGATTGTTCCCCTTGCGGGTTCCAATAGCCTTGTGGACCTCTTGGGATTTGTGTCTATCTTCCCATCCTCCCACGTCAAGTACCTGATGTTCTCAGCGATATTTTGTTTTCAGAGGCTCGTTCCTCGTCTCCTGGTTTTGGGATGCAGGGCTTATCTTCTCTTTTCTTTTTTCCTGGCCTTTACTTACAACCCCCTCCCTTTCCAAGGGTTGGCGGTTTCCCTTAGCGCCTTTGGGGTTTTCACCTTTCAATAGGACGCTTAACTTCATCACCTGCTTCGCCGTGGGGGGAGTCCTGCTCCCTTTATATGTGAGGCTTGCTATGGCTTCCCTCGCTCCAGCGTGCCCCTGCTGAGATTTCCTGGGCCTGCATCTGGTCCCCTTTTTTCCCTAATACTTCGTTTGGCCAGAGTTTCTCCGGTCTTGCGTTTCTCAGCGATATTTTGTTTGCAGAGGCTCGTTCCTCGTCTCCTGGTTTAAAGATACAGGTCTGATCTTTTCTCTTTTCCTGGTTTTTACTTACAACCCCCTCCCCTTCCAAGGGTTGGCGGTTTCCCTTAGCGCCTTTGGGATTTTTTCCTTTCAATAGGGCGCTTAACCTCTTCACCTGCTTTGCGGTGAGGGGAGACCTGCTCCCTTCACAGTGAGCCTTGCTATGGCTTCCCTCACTCGTTTGGCCTTCAGTGATTCCATGTTCCCTTGCTCCCCTGGCCCGTCAGGGGTTGACCTCAGGGTGTTTGTACTTTCGCCTAAGACAATTAGAATGTTAGGTAGCTCCAATACGCGATGCTGTCCTACTTTCTCTCCAGCCTTCGGCTGAGCTGGGTGTTCCCCTTTGCCTTCTTCTTGCATTTGGGACTTTCTCCCAGGCATTTTTCCTGGGGTGCTATCAGTCGTCACTGTGGCTTCCTTGGGGTTTTTCCCTTGTTGTGAGGCTTCCTGCCTATTCCGTGCTTTTCTCGTGTTGGGTCACATGGTTCCCCCGCACCTGTATGCCCAACAGGTGGCATGGTTGTTCTTTTCCCACCCTCGGGGACTGCTTTGGGACGTCCCATGGTGCTGTGTCCCCCAATGCCATGCACGAGCAAATTAGATTTTTTGTACTCACCGTAAAATCCTTTTCTCGTAGTAGGCATTGGGGGACACAGATCCCACCCTATGTTTTTTTTTACTTCCGCTTCTCCGGGCTGGTCTCTTGATCTTTCCCGGTACGGGAATTGTTAGTTCCTTGCCTATCTTCTTTCTCCTACTGCTTTTGGTACAAACTGATCTGCCTAGTGTCTGTGGAGAGGGTATAGCCCAACAGGGAGGAGCCAACACTTTTTTATGTCTAGTGTCGCCTCCTAGTGGTAGTTTGACATATACCCATGGTGCTGTGTCCCCCAATGCCTACTACGAGAAAAGGATTTTACAGTGAGTACAAAAAAATCAAATTTTCTGAAGGTCTAGGGCTGTCATGGTAACTGATTGGAGTTCCGTGATTTCATAGCAGGGGCTTTGATCGGGAGGCAGAAGGAGCACCCTCCTTCTGACTAACAACACATGTGTTGCTGTCTTTAGGAAACATGGCAGCTGAGTGGTTAAATGACCGGGTTTGGCTTCATCGCTGATCCTGGTCATTTTGGCTGGGCTGTATTATACAGCCAGCACCTGTCGTTTAAGGAGCGGCCTAAGCGCAACAAATTGCTCTATACAACCCCTTAAGAATAATAACGTACATCGACGTGTGTGATGATAGTGGTGTATTAATATAGTAAACAATAGCACAGCGCCATGATGTTTCACACACACACACACACACACACACACACACACACACACATAGGCATCTAAATTCAGCTGCATTTCAGGGACAGGGATGTACACTTGGCCCTTGGGAGTTTTAATCTGTTTCCAATCTGCTAATTTTCTGTTAGAAATAACTGAAATGGCACCAGACTTTCAGCCATTTCAGTAAGAGCTTGGTTACCTAGGCAACCTGTCAGAGTCTGTGTGAGCTGGATGCAGGGAGCCATTTTGGAGTTCAGTTGAGAGAGAGCAGTGGAAGAGAGAGCTGTGTGGAAACAGCTCTGACAGGATACCAAATGTGTGCAGGACTCTAGACATAACCTAAGAGCCTAGATAATATTTATGAAAGGTATTTTTTCAATGTTAAACCCCTTTTGTTTACATTTCATGCTCTATGTCCTGTCTACTATTTTTTTCTGTAAATCTTTGAAAACGCATCTTGTTTTGACTGACTTTGTTCCATTAAAAAGAACTATTTATTTTTAATTGTCTGTTTCCTTTTGCTCTGAAATATTGACAGCTTGAGAATCCAACTTCCTTCAGGAGAGAATTGGTATATTGCAGTGTTATGGATAAGATTAAATTGTATGACAATTGTATATGTATGGGGACTGTCCAATCAGATGTGGGTCATTTGAGAGAAAATTATTGTGCCCAGGAAAGTGACAAATAGGACTTTTGGTATAGCACCCAAGTGTTACAGTGCAATAGGTCAAAGGCGATCAATAAGATATCGATCGGCAGGGAGCAAGTTGATTGGCAATTACAGTATCAAAATCTCTGATCCTCATGTTTAGTGTGGTTCTCTTTACGAACCTGGTGGCAGCAAATTTAGGGTGTGGGGAGTTAATGCTTTGATTGATTCTCGGCACCCATATATTGTCACGGCCGTTTTATGCGGACAGGTTCTTTCCGGCAGGCGCCTGTGTCATTATGGGTGAAGGGGTTAATCACCCTAACTAATTTCCCTCTCCCACTATTGTAGTATATGAGATTATGATACTCTGCCTGCTAAGCTGTGCCATGGTCACAGTTTTACAGGCAGTTAACTATGACAGCCATAAAACCCTTTCTGAAGGTCAAGGGCTGTCATGGTAACTGAATGGAGCTCCATGATTTCTCAGAAGGAGCTTGAATCGGAAGGTAGAGAGAGCCCCCTCCCTTTGACTAAGCCCACATATGCCACTATCTTTATTTAACACGGCATCTAATCCGGGTTTGGAGTTATCGCCCATTCTTGCCATTTTGGCTGTGCTGTTTTCTACAGCCAGCACCCGTTGCTCATGGAACGGGCTCAGCGCAGCTGCCTGCTCCATACAACCCGTTACGCATAATAACGTACATCTATGTGATTATGGGTGAAGGGGTTAATCCCCCCTCTGCAATCCTCCTCTCCCATTTTATTCCACTTCCCATCTTCCCTTCTCAATTTGTCTCTCTCTCATCCCCCTATTTTTACATGAACCCTGAGATATATAGTTATGTCCCTAGCGTGTTATAAATATTAATGTCTGTAGCATGTAGCAGGAACATATTATCACACCTCTGACTTTTTATAGGTGACGGATGCCCAGTGAAATGGTGGAACCTGACATATTCCCTGGTCAACTACAAGAAAAGAATCACAAGACAGGTAATTAATATTTATGTCAATTACTGATAATAATCAGGCTAGACATGAGTTCTAGTCCTGAAGTATCTTCCTGATACATGTGGATATACAGTATGTGGTTTCCATATGTATATCATATACAGACACTTCTATTATAACACAACCATATCTCAGGTATAGAGATAAGGAAGCTTCTTTTTCTTTACTTCTATAATCAGGAAAGCCATGTCTTTTTTAATTAGGATAATCTTGTTATGTTTTTTAATCATTAAATGAGGGTATGCCCATTGTTCTCACTAACACATTGTAGGTGGGATGTTAGGGCCAGGGTGCTGTCTAGCACCCCACTATCTTATTTATCATGCTCCACCTTACCCTTTCTCCATCTCTCCCCTTTTAGTCTCTGTCCCTTTCTCTAACCCCTTAAAGACAAAGCACATTTTCATCTTTGCATTTTATTTTTTCCTCCCCATATTCCAAGAGCAATAACTTTTAAAATGTTCCATTAACATAGCCATATTAGGGGTTATTTTTTTGGTGAAACAAGATGTATTTTAGTCAGCTTTTTTTTTAACATAAAAATGTAAGCCCCGGTAGAGAGCTAGGATCTGCGCCCTTCTGATCGCTTGTCACATAGACCAGAATAGAGCACTATTGTGGTCCGTTAGATTCTGACATACTCCCTGCTGAGCTGTGCCTTGTGCAGAGCTTTACAGGGGGTTGAACATGACAGCCTGAAGACCCAGGGCTGTCATGGTTTTCTACTGGAGCCCCATGATTTAGCTGCAGGGGCTTGGATCGAAATGCGGAGGGAGCCCCCTCCCTCACCACACATGGCTGGGTGTCATGGCTGATTCTGGTCATTGTGGTCAGGTTCCGGCTGTGTTATACAGCCAGAATCTAATGTGTTTGGACTTAGATCTGAGCAGCAGCCTGCTCCATGCAACCACTTATGCATAATACCGTACATGTATGCGATTATGCATAAAAGAATTAATCCCCCCCTAACTAATCCCCCTCTTTCACTATTGTGGTGCATGAAATTATGACACCCTGCCTGTTAAGCTGTCCCTTGTGCACTGTTTTATACGCCGTTAACCATGATAGCCCGAAGCCTTTAAGAAGGCCCAGGGCTGTTGTGGCAACTGGTTGGAGCGCCATGATTTTGCTGCAGGGGCTTGGATAGGAAAGCAGAAGGAGCCTTTTTCCTCTGCCCAACCCCACATATGCAGCTATCTCTATGAAACCCTGAATCTGAGCAGTTGAATGACACAGTTTGGCCCCATCGCTGATACCGGTAATTCTGACAGTACCATATTATACAGCCAGCACCTATCATGTATAGAGTGGGCTCAGCGCAGTAAACTGCTCCATACTACCCGTTACGCATTACCACGTACATGTACGTGATTATGCGTGAATGGGTTAAATCCCCAAGACACACACTAATACCCCTATCCCACTATTGTGGTCCAAGAGATTATTACCCTCTGCTTGCTAAGCTGTGCCTCGTGCTCAGTTTTTCAGGCAGTTAACCTAGACAGCCTGACGACCCTTTCTAAAGGACCAGGGCTTGCATGGTAACTAATTGGATCTCCGTCATTTCACTGCTGAAGCTTGGTATGAAAGGCCGAAGGAGCTCCCTCCCTTTGCCTAACCCCACACATGCAGCTATCTCTACTAAACGTGGCATCTGAGATATTAAATGACCAAGTTTGAGGTCATTGCGGATCTAATCATTTTGGCTGGGCTGTATTGATCAGCAAGCACACATCGTGTATGGAATGGGCTTAGTGACGTAACCTGCACCATACAACCCCTTAAGCATAATTAGGAACATGAACGTGATTATGCGTGAAGGGGTTAATCCCCCTCTCCCACTATTGTAGTCCATGAGATTATTATACTCTGCCTGCTGAGCTTCAGGTCGTGAACGGTTTCATAGGCACTTAACTATGACAACCCAAAAACCCTTTTTTAAGATCTAGGGCTGTCATGGTAACTGATTGGAGCTCCGTGATTTCCTAGCAGGGGCTTTGATCGGGAGGCAGAAGGAGCACCCTCCTTCTGACTAACAACACATATGTTGCTGTCTTTAGGAAACATGGCAGCTGAGTGGTTAACTGACCGGGTTTGGCTTCATCGCTGATCCTGGTCATTTTGGCTGGGCTGTATTATACAGCCAGCACCTGTCGTTTAAGGAGCGGCCTAAGCGCAACAAACTGCTCTATACAACCCCTTAAGAATAATAACGTATATCCACGTGATTATGGGTGAAGGGGTTAATCACCCTAACTAATTTCCCTCTCCCACTATTTTTTTAATAGTATCTTTTTATTTATTAATTTAGCAAAAAGCATAACAAACACATCAAATACAGACAATCATCAATTGAGTCCAGTACAAATCAAATACATGGGATCAATCATAACAGTTCCTCATGACCCAAGTTTGGGACAGAAGAAAAAGATATCACGTTCAGGATGAACAGTACCCAACATATCAATCCTAAGGAAGATTAAAAGTACTGCACACACACACACATTCACACACACACATTCACACACGCCTTCATTGGTCAGAACAGTCTTTCAGTCATCTATGGTACTAGAGTCTGGGCTCCAATCCAGGGGTCCCATATCTTCATGAAGCGATCAGGGGTCCCTCTTCTCTCATACACAAACTTGTATAATTCAAGATCAGCATTAACTAGATGTACCCATTGTTGCACAGTAGGATTCTTAGGAGGTTTCCAGTTGAGAAGGATAGTTTTCCTAGCATAATATAAGAGTATTCTATACAGCTTCCTGCCAAATTTGGTTGGAACAATCTCGTTGGCTACTCCCAACAGACTAGTGAGTTCAGTACAGACGTTAGGAAAGCCTAGTTTGTCATTAAAATATTTATGGATCTCTTCCCAGAAGCCATGAACAATCGGACACTGCCAAACCATGTGTATAAGACAACCGTTTTCATGTCCACATCTTGTACAATGAGGGTTCGGCAATTTACCCATTTTAAATAGTCTCACAGGAGTATAATAAATACTATGAAGCCATTTAACTTGAATCAACTGATCCCTAGCACTTACCACTGTAGATCTCCATGTACAGCTAGATTCTTTAACATGAACATCTTCCAAACCTTCAATGTCCCTTTTCCACCTAACAAATGCCCTGTCTAGGGGGGAGTCCTGCAACGCCATCAACGACGCATACAGAGTCGACACTGGTTTGACCAACGGAACCCTCCTAATCGCTGCCTCAACTGTACCACACTCCAGCTTTAAAGGTTCTCTACCAAACTGAGCCTGACAGGCATGCCGGAGTTGAAGATATCTATACAAACAACGCTGGGGCAAATTAAATTCCTGTTTCAAACTATTAAAGGTTCTAAATAGGCCCTTATCATATAGTTGGGTAAGGTAGCGCACCCCCCTCTGAGGCCAAAATTCAAACTCCAGTAATGAAAACAGCTCCGGAAGCACTCTGTTTCTCCACAAAGGCAAATATGGCGACCAAATAATATCATTCTCATCAGGGTTACATTTCTGACCCCATTTGACCCACATCTGTACTGCAGCAGCCATCGATTGGGTGTAGTGTATTGTAGACCTAGCCCCCCTTCTATACGCCAAGTTCGTAAGTGCCTCATAGGACCCCAATAAAGCTGCCTCCAACACTACCGCCGGGTTACCTGAGTCAGCCCGTACCCACCACGCCACATAGCTCAGCTGCACCGCTACATAGTACATGTACAGGTTTGGCAAGGCAAGACCCCCCCGCAGGTAAGACGCCTGGAGGGTGGATCTCGCTATTCTGGGAGAAGACTTATTCCATAGAAAGGGAGCGATTATTCTATCCAAAGTAGCAAAATGTCTCTTGGGGAGTAACACTGGGGCAGCCCTATATAAGTATAGAATTTTTACCACATTGATACGCCCAATCAGAGTTAAAGGAAGGTTTTCCCAAGCCTCTAGCTTTCGAGTAATGGATTGCATTGTAGGAGCAACATTCAAATCATAAAATTTTGCCACTTCTTTATGAACAATAATCACCAAATATGTAAATTGCTCCACAATCTGAAGCTTATTGTTCACCGAAATGCGAGCTGGATCAACATCATCAACCAGACATAGACTAGACTTAGCCCAGTTCACACGGAGACCCGAGAAACCCCCAAATTGATCAACAACACCTAAAAGGGTATCCAAGGATTTCCCTGAATCTGCTAGGTAAACCAGCATGTCATCAGCATATAATGAAAGCTTTTCTGATATTCCAGCTATTTCCCAGCCTTCTATACCTGAATTAGAGGATATGAGTATCGACAAAGGTTCCATAATTAATGCAAATAACAGGGGGGAGAGAGGGCAGCCCTGTCTAGTGCCTCTACCCAAGGGGAAGGAGTCCGATGTGTACCCATTCACCCTGACTCTCGCCGAAGGGGATCTATAAAGCATTTGTAACCAGCACAAAAATTTCTCCGGAAAGCCCATTTGAGTCAGCACTGCCCACATAAATTCCCATTCTACTGAATCAAATGCTTTTTCATTATCTAAGGACGCAAGAGCCCTCATACCTCTGTTATCATGTTTGACCTGAAGGTTAGTGAACAATCGCCTTAAATTAATATCTGTGGTTTTCCCTGGCATAAAAACCGATTGATCTACCCCAACCAAGGAGAGAATTACCTCCCGCAATCTTAACGCCAGTACCTTCGCAAAGATTTTGACGTCAAGATTCAGAAGTGAGATAGGTCGATAAGAGCTACACTGGTCAGATGGTTTCCCCGACTTGCGAATCACTACTATCGTTGCCTCCAGAAAGGACGGTGGCAACGAACCACTTTCCAGTGCATACCTCAACAGCTTCCCAAATCTACTAACCAGGTCTTTAGAAAATCGCTTATACCATTCAGCAGGAAATCCATCGGGTCCCGGGGTTTTCTTGGTTGCTAAGGAACTAATGGCCGTTTCAATCTCCAGGTCAGATATGTCTGCCGCCAGGGCTCCCCTGTCATCTCTGTCCAAAGAAGGAATATTAATACCTGCTAAGAAATTGACAATTTCCTCCGAAGTACACGTGATCTTGGGGGCATACAATGTCTCATAATAGGAGGCAAACTGTCGGCAGACATCTCTGGGCTCCCTCAATAAGAGCCCCTGATCATTCAGAACTCCCGCCACCACCGTTTGCTGTGTCTCAGATCTAGTCAAGTACGCCAAGGCCCTGCCACACTTATCACCATCTGAAAAAATAGTTTGCCTCTGATTTAAAAGTTTCTTCTCAGTATATTCAGTTAAATGCAAAGTTAACCTACGCTGCGCCTCAAGCCACAAAGTCTGTTTCTCAGGGCACGGATCTAGTATATATAACCTCTCCTTATCAGCTAGTTCCGTCTCTAGTTTTATCCGTTTGATATTCAGTTCCTTTCTATGAGTTGCAATAGCAGCAATCAATGCCCCTCTCATTACTGATTTGAAAGCATCCCATTCTACTAGAGGATTCGTAGACCCTTCATTTTCTGCCCAGTAGTTCCCCATTGCATCTAGACTCTCGCTCACCACAGGTAATACCTCGAGCCACATAGGGTTTAACCGCCACTGCTTATCGGTCGAAGCCAGCGGCTGTGACAGTATCAGAAGGAGGAGGGCATGGTCTGAAACTCCTCTCGGTAGACAATCACTGGACTTGATATAGGGGGATAAGTCTCTGCTGACAAAGGCCAGATCTATACGAGAGAGTGAGCCAGTAGAAGCTGAATAGCAAGAGAATTGTGCATCTGTGGGGTGGAAATAGCGCCACGTCTCTACTAAATCATAAGTACTAGCCCAATGTGATAGGACATTGTTGTGTGAGGCCTGGGGAACCCTTCTGTCCCGTATAGGATCTAAAGTGGCATTATAGTCACCCATAATAATATAAGGTATTGCTGGAAATCCTGCTATTTTAGCTGTAATTAAGTCTAGGACCTCTCTGCGGAATGGCGGAGGAATATATAGTCCCACAAATAGGTACTGCAGGCCTCTGACACAAGCATGTAAAATCACATACCTACCATAAGGGTCCAGCTGTACAGACAGTATTTGAAACTGAAGACTTTTAGCAATTAAAATAGACACGCCTCTAGCGTGGTTTGAGTAAACCGCATGATATGTGGGGCCTATCCATGGGCGCCGCAAAGCTAGTATTTTCTGGCCCTGCAGGTGCGTTTCTTGCAATAACATTATGTCAGGGTTATACCTCTTCAGATAATTGAACACTAAAGACCGTTTAATCTTATCATTCAGACTCCGAAAATTCCACGAAAGTAGCTTAATTACCGCCATTTATTCTTCCAAAGATAACATCTCCATAGTTTCCGACCAATGAAGGCACATTCACGCACACATACAATCCACATCAAAGAACCCCTCAACAGATAAACTCTCTTCAACCCACCCATTCCCAACCTCCCTAACCCACCCTGCCCAAACCTTCCTAACATGGTTGAGCCTGACACCCCAAACTAGCAACTCCTGGGTACGATAACCTACCCTAACTCATTAGAACATATATACCATATAGGTACGTTGGTGATAGGAAGCAAGTATATACGTCTACCCACAACAGTGCATAGTCATACAGGGTGTTGCCACCCAGCATACCAACATCTGATCAATAGACAAAGTCAAAGAACAGGGAATCTAACAGGAGTAATAATGGTGCATTTAAACCAGATACTCCCCCCCTCCCCCAACCATCTTGTCAGCAAAACAATTTAACATTTAATCAAGTATTATATGCTTCAGCTGCCAACACTATAGTATAAACCATCAGCGGTGAGGCCTTGCATTTAGATTTCTCTCAATCCATTCAGTAGCCTCTTCAGGAGTACTAAAAAAACGGACGGTTTCACCATCCTGCACCCTCAGACGAGAAGGGTAAATCATGGCATATTTCACATTTTTGTCCCTCAGCCGCGCTCGGACCTCAGTAAACTGCTTCCTTTTCTTCTGGACCTCTGCAGTAAAGTCCGGGTAAAAGGACAAACGGACATTCTCATAGCTGACATTCCCCTTCTGTCGAGCAGCTAGCAAAATAGCGTCCCTGTCCCTGTAGTTCAGGATCTTCATGATGAAAGGTCTAGCAGGGGATCCCGGCGGTAAGGGCCTGGTTGGAATCCGATGTGCCCTTTCTATAACAAAGCAACTGGAAAGAGAGATGGGATGTAACACTTCTTTTATGAGCTGTTCGGCAAAAATTTCTGGGGTAGACCCTTCTGCTCGCTCCGGTAAGCCCAGGATACGGACGTTGTTACGTCTATTGCGGTTCTCAGCGTCCTCCGCCCTGGCTTGCAGCATCTGTACTTGTTGCAGCAGCTGCCTGGTGTCATTTCCAGCTGCTCTGGACGCATCTTCCACATCACTTACTCTTTGCTCCACTGCAGATGTTCTTTCACGTATTTTGTCAAAATCGTGTCACAAACAGCTAAGGTCAGACTGTAGATGGTCTATCTTTGATGTAAGAGCAGCTTGACAATCAGCTATAGCTTTCATAATTTGAGAGGCTTCAGCAGAGGAACCAGGGACAGGAGACCCCTCACTTTCCTGTTCAGTTTGACTCATGGCGTCCATGAATCATTTAACAGATGATGGAGCCACAGAAGAAGTTTTGCAGCCCATAGAAATAGTCCACAGACACTTTAAAGATCTGCTGGGGTTTGTCACTCATGCAGCAAATCAAGATGAGGCTTTATTAAATTCAGCAAGTCCTGCCACACAACCAAGTAGACTGCCAGTTATCTTTACATTCCTCAGGGGGAGGGGGATAAGTACACCAGCACCACCACTAAACTTTCATATAAACTGCGGTGAACTCTGCAGCTTTCATATATAAGGACTCCTAACAGGATTACCACTGCAGGACTTCAGGATAATAGTGGAAGTAGGGAGATACAGAGCGTTTCGCCGATCCACTCCAATTGCTGGGGCAGAGAGGAGCGCCGCTGCATATACACTTAACGGCAAGATGGCGCCCACCGCGCGGCTTCTTCCCGCCTCGGTCTTCGGCTCAAGATTCCAGCAGGTATCGGCAGCAGTCCAAGGTAAGTTGTTAGCAACTTTCAGCAAGCCGTACCTGCACTGTGTACCTTGTGGCGGATCGTGTCCCGGCCTCACTCCACACTCTCCTCAGTTTGTGTCCCTCTGCTCCTCTCCCTCAATCCGTCGGCATCTACAGCGCCACAGCCAAAACTCAGCAATCCAGCACCGGGCAGAGTGTCCCCAAGTATGAAGGGGTCCAACATATAGTGAATGCGCTCAAAAAACCCTGATTATGCCAGGTGTATAAAGGATATTTCACAGGATTTTGTAGGAGCACTGCAATCCTGCTTGCTCACTCCATGCTGGCTCGGCCACGCCCCTCTTCTCTGGTAGATTTGACTCTTTTTCCCCTCTCCCACTATTGTAGTATATGAGATTATGATACTCTGCCTGCTAAGCTGTGCCATGGTCACAGTTTACAGGCAGTTAACTATGACAGCCATAAAACCCTTTCTGAAGATCAAGGGCTGTCATGGTAACTGAATGGAGCTCCATGATTTCTCAGAAGGAGCTTGAATCGGAAGGTAGAGAGAGCCCCCTCCCTTTGACTAAGCCCAGATATGCCACTATCTTTATTAAACACGGCATCTAATCCGAGTTTGGAGT
Organism: Bufo bufo; assembly: GCF_905171765.1. Taxonomy (NCBI): domain Eukaryota; kingdom Metazoa; phylum Chordata; class Amphibia; order Anura; family Bufonidae; genus Bufo; species Bufo bufo. Next base: position 626,476,348 of record NC_053389.1, on the reverse strand, counting down.
TATCGCCCATCCTTGCCATTTTGGCTGCACTGTTTTCTACAGCCAGCACCCGTTGCTCATGTAATGGGCTCAGCGCAGCTGCCTGCTCCATACAACCCCTTACGCATAATAACGTACATCTATGTAATTATGGGTAAAGGGGTTAATGCCCCCTCTCCAATCCTCCTCTATCATTTTATTCCACTTCCCATCTTCCCTTCTCAATTTGTCTCTCTCTCATCTCCCTATTTTTACATGAAACCTGAGATATATAGTTATGTCCCTAGCGTGTTATAAATATTAATGTCTGTAGCATGTAGCAGGAACATATTATCACACCTCTGACTTTTTATAGGTGACGGATGCCAAGTGAAATGGTGGACCTGACATATTCCCTGGTCAACTACAAGAAAAGAATCACAAGACAGGTAATTAATATTTATATTAATTACTGATAATATTCAGGCTAGACATGAGTTCTAGTCCTGAAGTATCTTCCTGATACATGTGGATATACAGTATGTGGTTTCCATATGTATATCATATACAGACACTTCTATTATAACACAACCATATCTCAGGTATAGAGATAAGGAAGCTTCTTTTTCCTTACTTCTATAATCAGGAAAAGCCATGTCTTTTAATTAGGATAAACTTGTTATGTTTTTTTAATCATTAAATGAGGGTATGTCCATTGTTCTCAGTAACAGATTGTAGGTGGGATGATAGGGCCAGGGTGCTGTCTAGCACCCCACTATCTTATTTATCACGCTCCACCTTACCCTTTCTCCATCTCTCCCCTTTTAGTCTCTGTCCCTTTCTCTAACCCCTTAAAGACAAAGCACATTTTCATCTTTGCATTTTATTTTTTCCTCCCCATATTCCAAGACCAATAATTTTTTTAAATGTTCCATTTACATAGCCATATTAGGGGTTATTTTTTTTGTGAGACAAGATGTATTTTAGTCAGCTTTTTTTTTTACATAAAAATGTAAGCCCCGGTAGAGAGCTAGGATCTGCGCCCTTCTGATGGTTTGTCACATAGACCAGAATAGAGCACTATTGTGGTCCGTTAGATTCTGACACGCTCCCTGCTGAGCTGTGCCTTGTGCAGAGCTTTACAGGGGGTTGAACATGACAGCCTGAAGACCCAGGGCTGTCATGGTTTTCTACTGGAGCCCCATGATTTAGCTGAAGGGGCTTGGATCGAAATGCGGAGGGAGCCCCCTCCCTCACCACACATGGCTGGGTGTCATGGCTGATTCTGGTCATTGTGGTCAGGTTCCGTCTGTGTTATACAGTTAGAATCTAATGTGTTTGGACTTAGATCTGAGCAGCAGCCTGCTCCATGCAACCACTTATGCATAATACCGTACATGTATGCGATTATGCATAAAATGATTAATCCCCCCCTAACTAATGCCCCTCTTGCACTATTGTGGTGCATGAAATTATGACACCCTGCCTGTTAAGCTGTCCCTTGTGCACTGTTTTATACGCCGTTAACCATGATAGCCCGAAGCCTTTAAGAAGGCCCAGGGCTGTTGTGGCAACTGGTTGGAGCTCCATGATTTTGCTGCAGGGGCTTGGATAGGAAAGCAGAAGGAGCCTTTTTCCTCTGCCCAACCCCACATATGCAGATATCTCTATGAAACCCTGAATCTGAGCAGTTGAATGACACTGTTTGGCCCCATCGCTGATACCGGTATTTCTGACTGTACCATATTATACAGCCAGCACCTATCATGTATAGAGTGGGCTCAGCGCAGTAAACTGCTCCATACTACCCGTTACGCATTACCACGTACATGTACGTGATTATGCGTGAATGGGTTAAATCCCCAAGACACACACTAATACCCCTATCCCACTATTGTTGTCCAAGAGATCATTACCCTCTGCTTGCTAAGCTGTTCCTCATGCTCTGTTTTTCAGGCAGTTAACTAAGACAGCCTGACGACCCTTTCTAAAGGACCAGGGCTTGCATGGTAACTAATTGGATCTCCGTCATTTCACTGCTGGGGCTTGGTATGAAAGGCCGAAGGAGCTCCCTCCTTTTGCCTAACCCCACACATGCAGCTATCTCTATTAAACTTGGCATCTGAGATATTAAATGACCAAGTTTGAGGTCATTGCGGATCTAATCATTTTGGCTGGGCTGTATTGATCAGCAAGCACACATCGTGTATGGAATGGGCTTAGTGACGTAACCTGTACCATACAACCCCTTAAGCATAATTAGGAACATGAACGTGATTATGCGTGAAGGGGTTAATCCCCCTCTCCCACTATTGTAGTCCATGAGATTATTATACTCTGCCTGCTGAGCTTCAGATCGTGAACGGTTTTATAGGCACTTAACCATGACAACCCAAAAACCCTTTTTTAAGATCTAGGGCTGTCATGGTAACTGATTGGAGCTCCGTGATTTCATAGCAGGAGCTTTGATCGGGAGGCAGAAGGAGCACCCTCCTTCTGACTAACAACACATATGTTGCTGTCTTTAGGAAACATGGCAGCTGAGTGGTTAAATGACCGGGTTTGGCTTCATCGCAGATCCTGGTCATTTTGGCTGGGCTGTATTATACAGCCAGCACCTGTCGTTTAAGGAGCGGCCTAAGCGCAACAAACTGCTCTATACAACCCCTTAAGAATAATAACGTATATCCACGTGATTATGGGTGAAGGGGTTAATGACCCTAACTAATTTCCCTCTCCCACTATTGTAGTATATGAGATTATGATACTCTGCCTGCTAAGCTGTGCCATGGTCACAGTTTTACAGGCAGTTAACTATAATGGCCATAAAACCCTTTCTGAAGATCAAGGGCTGTCATGGTAACTGAATGGAGCTCCATGATTTCTCAGAAGGAGCTTGAATCGGAAGGTAGAGAGAGCAACCTCCCTTTGACTAAGCCCAGATATGCCACTATCTTTATTAAACACGGCATCTAATCCGAGTTTGGAGTTATCGCCCATCCTTGACATTTTGGCTGCACTGTTTTCTACATCCAGCACCCGTTGCTCATGTAATGGGCTCAGCGAAGCTGCCTGCTCCATGCAACCCCTTACGCATAATAACGTACATCTATGTGATTATGGGTAAAGGGGTTAATGCCCCCTCTCCAATCCTCCTCTCTCATTTTATTCCACTTCCCATCTTCCCTTCTCAATTTGTCTCTCTCTCACCTCCCTATTTTTACATGAAACCTGAGATATATAGTTATGTCCCTAGTGTGTTATAAATATTAATGTCTGTAGCATGTAGCAGGAACATATTATCACACCTCTGACTTTTTATAGGTGACGGATGCCCAGTGAAATGGTGGACCTGACATATTCCCTGGTCAACTACAAGAAAAGAATCACAAGACAGGTAATTAATATTTATAATAATTACTGATAATATTCAGGCTAGACATGAGTTCTAGTCCTGAAGTATCTTCCTGATACATGTGGATATACAGTATGTGGTTTCCATATGTATATCATATACAGACCCTTCTATTATAACACAACCATATCTCAGGTATAGAGATAAGGAAGCTTCTTTTTCTTTACTTCTATAATCAGGAAAAGCCATGTCTTTTAATTAGGATAAACTTGTTATGTTTTTTTAATCATTAAATGAGGGTATGTCCATTGTTCTCAGTAACACATTGTAGGTGGGATGATAGGGCAAGGGTGCTGTCTAGCACCCCACTATCTTATTTATCATGCTCCACCTTACCCTTTCTCCATCTCTCCCCTTTTAGTCTCTGTCCCTTTCTCTAACCCCTTAAAGACAAAGCACATTTTCATCTTTGCATTTTATTTTTTCCTCCCCATATTCCAAGAGCAATAACTTTTTAAATGTTCCATTTACATAGCCATATTAGGGGTTATTTTTTTTGTGAGACAAGATGTATTTTAGTCAGCTTTTTTTTTTACATAAAAATGTAAGCCCCGGTAGAGAGCTAGGATCTGCGCTCTTCTGATCGTTTGTCACATAGACCAGAATAGAGCACTATTGTGGTCCGTTAGATTCTGACACGCTCCCTGCTGAGCTGTGCCTTGTGCAGAGCTTTACAGGGGGTTGAACATGACAGCCTGAAGACCCAGGGCTGTCATGGTTTTCTACTGGAGCCCCATGATTTAGCTGCAGGGGCTTGGATCGAAATGCGGAGGGAGCCCCCTCCCTCACCACACATGGCTGGGTGTCATGGCTGATTCTGGTCATTGTGGTCAGGTTCCGGCTGTGTTATACAGCCAGAATCTAATGTGTTTGGACTTAGATCTGAGCAGCAGCCTGCTCCATGCAACCACTTATGCATAATACCGTACATGTATGCGATTATGCATAAAACAATTAATCCCCACCTAACTAATCCCCCTCTTACACTATTGTGGTGCATGAAATTATGACACCCTGCCTGTTAAGCTGTCCCTTGTGCACTGTTTTATACGCCGTTAACCATGATAGCCCGAAGCCTTTAAGAAGGCCCAGGGCTGTTGTGGCAACTGGTTGGAGCTCCATGATTTTGCTGCAGGGGCTTGGATAGGAAAGCAGAAGGAGCCTTTTTCCTCTGCCCAACCCCACATATGCAGCTATCTCTATAAAAACCCTGAATCTGTGCAGTTGAATGACACAGTTTGGCCCCATCGCTGATACCGGTAATTCTGACAGTACCATATTATTCAGCCAGCACCTATCATGTATAGAGTGGGCTCAGCACAGTAAACTGCTCCATACTACCCGTTACGCATTACCACGTACATGTACGTGATTATGCGTGAATGGGTTAAATTCCCAAGACACACACTAATACCCCTATCCTACTATTGTGGTCCAAGAGATTATTACCCTCTGCTTGCTAAGCTGTGCCTCGTGCTCAGTTTTTCAGACAGTTAACCTAAACAGCCTGACGACCCTTTCTAAAGGACCAGGGCTTGCATGGTAACTAATTGGATCTCCATCATTTCACTACTGGGGCTTGGTATGAAAGGCCGAAGGAGCTCCCTCCTTTTGCCTAACCCCACACATGCAGCTATCTCTACTAAACGTGGCATCTGAGATATTAAATGACCAAGTTTGAGGTAATTGCGGATCTAATCATTTTGGCTGGGCTGTATTGTACAGCAAGCACACATCGTGTATGGAGTGGGCTTAGTGACGTAACCTGCACCTTACAACCCCTTAAGCATAATTAGAAACATAAACGTGATTATGCGTGAAGGGGTTAATCCCCCTCTCCCACTATTGTAGTCCATGAGATTATTATACTCTGCCTGCTGAGCTTTAGGTCGTGAACGGTTTTACAGGCACTTAACCATGACCGCCCAAAAACCCTTTTTTAAGATCTAGGGCTGTCATGGTAACTGATTGGAGCTCCGTGATTTCATAGCAGGGGCTTTGATCGGGAGGCAGAAGGAGCACCCTCCTTCTGACTAACAACACATATGTTGCTGTCTTTAGGAAACATGGCAGCTGAGTGGTTAAATGACCGGGTTTGGCTTCATCGCTGATCCTGGTCATTTTGGCTGGGCTGTATTATACAGCAAGCACCTGTCGTTTAAGGAGCGGCCTAAGCGCAACAAACTGCTCTATACAACCCCTTAAGAATAATAACATATATCCACGTGATTATGGGTGAAGGGGTTAATCACCCTAACTAATTTCCCTCTCCCACTATTGTAGTATATGAGATTATGATACTCTGCCTGCTAAGCTGTGCCATGGTCACAGCTTTACAGGCAGTTAACTATGACGGCCATAAAACCCTTTCTGAAGATCAAGGGCTGTCATGATAACTGAATGGAGCTCCATGATTTCTCAGAAGGAGCTTGAATCGGAAGGTAGAGAGAGCCCCCTCCCTTTGACTAAGCCCACATATGCCACTATCTTTATTAAACACGGCATCTAATCCGAGTTTGGAGTTATCGCCCATCCTTGCCATTTTGGCTGCACTGTTTTCTACAGCCAGCACCCGTTGCTCATGTAATGGGCTCAGCGCAGCTGCCTGCTCCATGCAACCCCTTACGCATAATAACGTACATCTATGTGATTATGGGTAAAGGGGTTAATGCCCCCTCTCCAATCCTCCTCTCCCATTTTATTCCACTTCCCATCTTCCCTTCTCAATTGTCTCTCTCTCACCTCCCTATTTTTACATGAACCCTGAGATATATAGTTATGTCCCTAGCGTGTTATAAATATAAATGTCTGTAGCATGTAGCAGGAACATATTATCACACCTCTGACTTTTTATAGGTGACGGATGCCCAGTGAAATGGTGGACCTGACATATTCCCTGGTCAACTACAAGAAAAGAATCACAAGACAGGTAATTAATATTTATATTAATTACTGATAATAATCAGGCTAGACATGAGTTCTAGTCCTGAAGTATCTTCCTGATACATGTGGATATACAGTATGTGGTTTCCATATGTATATCATATACAGACACTTCTATTATAACACAACCATATCTCAGGTATAGAGATAAGGAAGCTTCTTTTTCTTTACTTCTATAATCAGGAAAAGCCATGTCTTTTAATTAGGATAAACTTGTTATGTTTTTTTAATCATTAAATGAGGGTATGCCCATTGTTCTCACTAACACATTGTAGGTGGGATGTTAGGGCCAGGGTGCTGTCTAGCACCCCACTATCTTATTTATCATGCTCCACCTTACCCTTTCTCCATCTCTCCCCTTCTAGTCTCTGTCCCTTTCTCTAACCCCTTAAAGACAAAGCACATTTTCATCTTTGCATTTAATTTTTTCCTCCCCATATTCCAAGAGCAATAACTTTTAAAATGTTCCATTTACATAGCCATATTAGGGGTTATTTTTTTTGTGAAACAAGATATATTTTAGTCAGCTTTTTTTTTAACATAAAAATGTAAGCCCCGGTAGAGAGCTAGGATCTGCGCCCTTCTGATCGCTTGTCACATAGACCAGAATAGAGCACTATTGTGGTCCGTTAGATTCTGACACGCTCCCTGCTGAGCTGTGCCTTGTGCAGAGATTTACAGGGGGTTGAACATGACAGCCTGAAGACCCAGGGCTGTCATAGTTTTCTACTGGAGCACCATGATTTAGCTGCAGGGGCTTGGATCGAAATGCGGAGGAAGCCCCCTCCCTCACTCACATGGCTGGGTGTCATGGCTGATTCTGGTCATTGTGGTCAGGTTCCGGCTGTGTTATACAGCCAGAATCTAATGTGTTTGGTGTTAGATCTGAGCAGCAGCCTTCTCCATGCAACCACTTATGCATAATACCGTACATGTATGCGATTATGCATCAAAGGTTTAATCCCCCCCTAACTAATCCCCCTCTTGCACTATTGTGGTGCATGAAATTATGACACCCTGCCTGTTAAGCTGTCGCTTGTGCACTCTTTTATACGCCGTTAACCATGATAGCCCGAAGCCTTTAAGAAGGCCCAGGGCTGTTGTGGCAACTGGTTGGAGTTCCGTGATTTTGCTGCAGGGGCTTGGATAGGAAAGCAGAATGAGCCTTTTTCCTCTGCCTAACCCCACATATGCAGCTATCTCTATGAAACCCTGAATCTGAGCAGTTGAATGACAGAGTTTGGCCCTATCGCTAAAACCAGTAATTCTGACTGTACCATATTATACAGCCAGCACCTATCATGTATAGAGTGGGCTCAGCGCAGTAAACTGCTCCATACTACCCGTTACGCATTACCACATACATGTACATGATTATGCGTGAATGGGTTAAATCCCCCAGACACACACTAATACCCCTATCCCACTATTGTGGTCCAAGAGATTATGACCCTCTGCTTGCTAAGCTGTGCCTCGTGCTCAGTTTTGCAGGCAGTTAACCAAGACAGCCTGACGACCCTTTCTAAAGGACCAGGGCTGGCATGGTAACTAATTGGATCTCCATCATTTCACTGCTGGGGCTTGGTATGGAAGGCCGAAGGAGCTCCCTCCCTTTGCCTAACCCCATACATGCAGCTATCTCTACTAAACGTGGCATCTGAGATATTAAATGACCAAGTTTGAGGTAATTGCGGATCTAATCATTTTGGCTGGGCTGTATTGTATAGCAAGCACACATCGTGTATGGAGTGGGCTTAGTGACGTAACCTGCACCTTACAACCCCTTAAGCATAATTAGAAACATAAACGTGATTATGCGTGAAGGGGTTAATCCCCCTCTCCCACTATTGTAGTCCATGAGATTATTATACTCTGCCTGCTGAGCTTTAGGTCGTGAACGGTTTTACAGGCACTTAACCATGACCGCCCAAAAACCCTTTTTTAAGATCTAGGGCTGTCATGGTAACTGATTGGAGCTCCGTGATTTCATAGCAGGGGCTTTGATCGGGAGGCAGAAGGAGCACCCTCCTTCTGACTAACAACACATATGTTGCTGTGTTTAGGAAACATGGCAGCTGAGTGGTTAAAAGACCGGGTTTGGCTTCATCGCTGATCCTGGTCATTTTGGCTGGGCTGTATTATACAGCAAGCACCTGTCGTTTAAGGAGCGGCCTAAGCGCAACAAACTGCTCTATACAACCCCTTAAGAATAATAACATATATCCACGTGATTATGGGTGAAGGGGTTAATCACCCTAACTAATTTCCCTCTCCCACTATTGTAGTATATGAGATTATGATACTCTGCCTGCTAAGCTGTGCCATGGTCACAGCTTTACAGGCAGTTAACTATGACGGCCATAAAACCCTTTCTGAAGATCAAGGGCTGTCATGATAACTGAATGGAGCTCCATGATTTCTCAGAAGGAGCTTGAATCGGAAGGTAGAGAGAGCCCCCTCCCTTTGACTAAGCCCACATATGCCACTATCTTTATTAAACACGGCATCTAATCCGAGTTTGGAGTTATCGCCCATCCTTGCCATTTTGGCTGCACTGTTTTCTACAGCCAGCACCCGTTGCTCATGTAATGGGCTCAGCGCAGCTGCCTGCTCCATGCAACCCCTTACGCATAATAACGTACATCTATGTGATTATGGGTAAAGGGGTTAATGCCCCCTCTCCAATCCTCCTCTCCCATTTTATTCCACTTCCCATCTTCCCTTCTCAATTGTCTCTCTCTCACCTCCCTATTTTTACATGAACCCTGAGATATATAGTTATGTCCCTAGCGTGTTATAAATATAAATGTCTGTAGCATGTAGCAGGAACATATTATCACACCTCTGACTTTTTATAGGTGACGGATGCCCAGTGAAATGGTGGACCTGACATATTCCCTGGTCAACTACAAGAAAAGAATCACAAGACAGGTAATTAATATTTATATTAATTACTGATAATAATCAGGCTAGACATGAGTTCTAGTCCTGAAGTTTCTTCCTGATACATGTGGATATACAGTATGTGGTTTCCATATGTATATCATATACAGACACTTCTATTATAACACAACCATATCTCAGGTATAGAGATAAGGAAGCTTCTTTTTCTTTACTTCTATAATCAGGAAAAGCCATGTCTTTTAATTAGGATAAACTTGTTATGTTTTTTTAATCATTAAATGAGGGTATGCCCATTGTTCTCACTAACACATTGTAGGTGGGATGTTAGGGCCAGGGTGCTGTCTAGCACCCCACTATCTTATTTATCATGCTCCACCTTACCCTTTCTCCATCTCTCCCCTTCTAGTCTCTGTCCCTTTCTCTAACCCCTTAAAGACAAAGCACATTTTCATCTTTGCATTTAATTTTTTCCTCCCCATATTCCAAGAGCAATAACTTTTAAAATGTTCCATTTACATAGCCATATTAGGGGTTATTTTTTTTGTGAAACAAGATATATTTTAGTCAGCTTTTTTTTTAACATAAAAATGTAAGCCCCGGTAGAGAGCTAGGATCTGCGCCCTTCTGATCGCTTGTCACATAGACCAGAATAGAGCACTATTGTGGTCCGTTAGATTCTGACACGCTCCCTGCTGAGCTGTGCCTTGTGCAGAGATTTACAGGGGGTTGAACATGACAGCCTGAAGACCCAGGGCTGTCATAGTTTTCTACTGGAGCACCATGATTTAGCTGCAGGGGCTTGGATCGAAATGCGGAGGAAGCCCCCTCCCTCACTCACATGGCTGGGTGTCATGGCTGATTCTGGTCATTGTGGTCAGGTTCCGGCTGTGTTATACAGCCAGAATCTAATGTGTTTGGTGTTAGATCTGAGCAGCAGCCTTCTCCATGCAACCACTTATGCATAATACCGTACATGTATGCGATTATGCATCAAAGGTTTAATCCCCCCCTAACTAATCCCCCTCTTGCACTATTGTGGTGCATGAAATTATGACACCCTGCCTGTTAAGCTGTCGCTTGTGCACTCTTTTATACGCCGTTAACCATGATAGCCCGAAGCCTTTAAGAAGGCCCAGGGCTGTTGTGGCAACTGGTTGGAGTTCCGTGATTTTGCTGCAGGGGCTTGGATAGGAAAGCAGAATGAGCCTTTTTCCTCTGCCTAACCCCACATATGCAGCTATCTCTATGAAACCCTGAATCTGAGCAGTTGAATGACAGAGTTTGGCCCTATCGCTAAAACCAGTAATTCTGACTGTACCATATTATACAGCCAGCACCTATCATGTATAGAGTGGGCTCAGCGCAGTAAACTGCTCCATACTACCCGTTACGCATTACCACATACATGTACATGATTATGCGTGAATGGGTTAAATCCCCCAGACACACACTAATACCCCTATCCCACTATTGTGGTCCAAGAGATTATGACCCTCTGCTTGCTAAGCTGTGCCTCGTGCTCAGTTTTGCAGGCAGTTAACCAAGACAGCCTGACGACCCTTTCTAAAGGACCAGGGCTGGCATGGTAACTAATTGGATCTCCATCATTTCACTGCTGGGGCTTGGTATGGAAGGCCGAAGGAGCTCCCTCCCTTTGCCTAACCCCATACATGCAGCTATCTCTACTAAACGTGGCATCTGGGATATTAAATGACCAAGTTTGAGGTCATTGCGGATCTAATCATTTTGGCTGGGCTGTATTGTACAGCAAGCACACATCGTGTATGGAGTGGGCTTAGTGAGGTAACCTGCAGCATACAACCCCTTAAGCATAATTAGGAACATGAACGTGATTATGCGTGAAGGGGTACATCCCCCTCTCCCACTATTGTAGTCCATTAGATTATAATACTCTGACTTCTGAGTTTTAGGTCGTGCACTGTTTTACAGGCACTAAGCCATGACAGCCCAAAAACCCTTTCTCGTTCATGGCATTGGGGGACACAACACCATGGGTATATGTCCAACTACCACTAGGAGGCGACACTAGACATAAAAAAAGTGTTGGTTCCTCCCCGTTGGGCTGTACCCTCTCCACAGACACTAGGCAGATCAGTCTTGTTCTAGTGTCCGTAGGAGGCAGACCTGACCTGCTTTTTGTGCAGGTCATCCTGCTACTTTTTTATTTTTTCTTTAATAATTTTTTCTTTCTCTTCTCTGCAGGTTTTGGCCTGCGGAAGGGCTGGCTCCATCGTGTTCCACTTTAGTTGTCCCCCTGCGGGCGCGTACTCATGTACCTGGCAGCCACCCAGTCCCCAAATCTGCTTCCGCAGTGGAATTCCGGCAGTCCCACGGTTCCCATGTTGAGTCCGCCGAGGGGGTGGTTACTGCTGCGCCTGAAGACGTCTGAGGGTGAGTATGTTAGATTAGGGTCTCCCACCCTCCTCCCCGGGCCTGGGCGCGTTCCTTCCTCTCCCTTCCCGGATACCTACATCTCTCAGCTGTATCCTGGCCTTAGAAGCCCCCTGGCCTTCCATTTTTCCCTCTCTGGGGGGGGGGTCACTTCTTCAGTTCTCTCCCCCACCTGGCCCCGTTCGTCACGGCAGCTCTGGGGCACTACCACAATCGCGGCCGTTCGTCCCCGGCTGCGCTTCAATAATTTAAGCCTCGGCTTTTTGGGCCTACTAGGCTGCATCTCCCCGCCCACTTTCTGACCTTCCCGGGCTTACTCTGTCACCTCCCCTCCGTTGGGGGAGCCTGGGAGGGGCCTCTCCTGCCTGCCAATCAAGCCCCAGGTTCCCTGCTCTCTCCGAGGGGCGGTTCTTCCTCTGGCTGTTGGCTCCTGCTCTCTCTGGGTCGCCATCTTCTGCTCTCCTGCTTGGGGTGCGCTGCACAGCTCCTGGGGTCTGGTAGGCAGCCTCTGGCTGAATTGCTCTGCAGGCTTCTTTCCCCCCCTCCTCTCTCGATTGCTGCATTCTCCTGCAGCCATGCCACCTGCTCTATAGCTGCTGCAGCACCTCTTGGGAACGTGACATCCGGGGACAGATAGGACAGCCCTGTTGCTCTATGAGGGCCTCCTCTCCCAGCCTCACTATCGGATCGCCACGTATCTCACGTGCGTCCGTTGTCTTTGGAGGTTTTAACGTGGTCACCTTGTCCCCCCCTCCCACCCTTTTGTGTGTAGGTCCCCCCTGAATGGGCTCTCTCCATGTCGAACCATGGGAACCTTGCCTGACTCGCCCAATCCCTGGCAGAGTCGCTGGAGCGCTACCTACAAATTGCGGTCTCCTCTCTCCCCCCCCAGGATCCTCCCTGCAGTTGAGCCACGCTCAGATACAGGGTCACGCAAGGAGTAGCCCACGGACCAACCTCGGGTGGTCTCAACTAGCTTCCACCCCTTTCGGCATCCTCGGGTCGCCCCAGGACAGGCCTGAGGCTGGTGACGAAGCCTTCTCTGTCAGTTGCCTCTGGGGACACCTCTGCACCGATTCCCTCGGAACAGAGCATCAGGCCTTCCACCATGCAGAATCCCTCTGTGTGGTCAAGTCAAACGTGCATGGTGGTACCTACCCTACCCAGGTTTGGTGCCCCTCTAGTGGACTTTCGGATGGCGCTCTCCTGCCTGCACAGGTAATTACCGCACAGGTAAGGCAGCCGTCACCATGCTTAGAAACTGGGACACCTACGCGGTGTCTCTGGTACGTACGCCCTCGTATTCTGTACACGACAGACCTTCCTGGTTCCCCTATCCAGGGGCTATGTTCTAAGCAAGCTGATAGTTCAGGCAAACGCCACTTGTAGGGTTGGCAACCCTTCTCGGCCTCTAAAGGTTCTTTTGTAGTGCCTGTACCAGAGAATACAGGCCGGCTTCTATGCCGTGGCGATTACATCTGTCTGTTTCCAGCCGCCTTGTTACTTTCATAGGTAGAGTTCCTACCCCTACTTCAGATGCTGTAGCCATTACTCCTGACTGGCTCTATGGTGTTCCATGCGGCACTATTCCCCCCTACCGGGCGAGATATACAGGCCGCCTTCAATTGCTGCAGCAATTGCATCTGTCTGTTTCCAGCCACCTTGCTCCCTTCATTGGTAGAGTCCCTACACCATCTCCTGATGCTGTATCCAATATCCATGGCGGGCTCTATTGTGTTCCATGCGGCACTATTTCTCCCTTCCCGGCGAGATATAGAGGCCACTCTCAATTGCTGTAGCAATTGCCTCTGTTTGGTTCTAGTGGGCACCAGGCTGCCACCTTGTTCCCTTCATAGGTAGAGTACCTTCACTATCTCCAGAGGCTGTTGCCGTTGCTCCTGTCTGTCCTTATGGTGTACCTTGCGGCACTATTTCTCCCTTACCGGACGAGATATTGAGGCCACCTTGTATTGCCGTAGCCACTGCACCTACCTCATCATAGTGTACACCAAACAGCCATCTTACTCCCTTCTTAGGTAGAGTTCCTGCACCGTCTCTGATGCTGCAGCTGTTACACCTGTCTGGCTCTATGGTGTACTATACGTCCCTGTTTCCCTGTTTTTAGTGAAATAGAGGGCATCTTTCAGTTGCCATTGCACTTACTTAATTGTGGTGTGCACCTGTCGTTCTTTGTGGTACCGTGCGGCCCTATTTTCCCCTTTCCGAGCGGAATATAGGTGCCATTGCTAACGTGGCAGCCGTTGCACTTCTCTGGTCCTAGGGTGCACCATGCAGCCACATTGCTCTAATCTTTAATCTAGTACCTCTACCATCTCCAGATGCTGTACCCATTGCACCTCTCTGGTCGTATTTCTACACTACACAGCCGTATTTCTACCTTACAGGTTGAGGACCTGTACCCTCCAAATGCAGTCGCATTCCGGATGCTGTGGCTTTGTTTCCACCCTCCTTAGAGTGCAACATGCAGCCACTTTACCTCGCTTTTAGGCGTGTATTTTTAGTACCCACGTGCTGGCTGGGCCATATGGTGCAATCTGTGGCCCATACAGTTTCTGTATTACTGGGTGCTTCCTTCCCCGGGCTCTAATCTGTGCTGCGGATGTTGGTTACTTCCCTTTTTGGTTCTTCCATACATCTGCCACTCCGTTACTGTCGTGCTCCTTGTACTTTTCTAGGCACTGTCCACAACGGCCATCCTGGTTCAGCATGAACATGGTAACCATATCTGGCAGGGGTGGGCCAGCCCAACCCCCACCTCCAACTTGTCGGTCTATTGCTACTTCTGGTGTACCCAGTATATGGCTTATCTGTTCTGATCTGGTTGGTGGTCCACATACAACCACGCTCCCTACACCATGGCCATGTGGTTGTTGGCTTTTGTGCTAGGGTTGCTATTGCCATCCCTATCAAATACTACTGTCTGCTGCACTCCGCGTTCCCCATAATATAAAGGAGTTCCCGCGTTGTTTTCTATTACAGGGCGGACCATTCCTGGTGGAGTACAGTGATCTCCACTGGATCTTCTCCGTGTTGGGGTAAGTAGCTTGGTGAGCACCGGCCGCTGCAGCAGTTTTTGGCCATCACTGGATGTCCTCCGCCACACGGAGTCCTTCTGGGGTCAGCGAAATTATCCTCGCTGGACGTCCTCCCTGATGAGTCAGGGACTGAACCACTGAGCGCCACACACCTGCCTGGTAGTTGAATTTTCTGATGATTGCTCTGGCATCGGACAGGGTTCCGTGGTTCCTTCTGGGTCTGGGTGTTCCCTTATATTCTCTGCTTAGTTGTACTATCTAACAGAGGGCAGTCCCCTGGGACCTTGCTATTGTCTGCGCCTGTCTGGTACTCTCTCCCCCTGGGAGTCTTCTGTATGTCGGTCGCAGCTGGTTTCTACATTTCGTGTAGTCACTCCTGTTTCTTTTATAGCGACTTCGCCATTCCTTATGCATATGGGTATCTGTTGTTTTAGTGGTACAACCCAAGCCGCTGTACTTGCCCTCCCCGGGACAATGTATGCAGATAGCTAGCCACTATTCTTAGAATGGCTAGTTGTCAATGGCCAATTCCTTCCCATATGGTGGTTCTTTTAATTTTTTCTTGGATATTCTGGTTTTTGTTGTCCTCTGGTGGTTCAGTTCCTGGTTCCTTGTGAGCCCATAGCGGGTACTCCTTTCTGGATTCCTTGTCCCCGTTCATTTGACCACACGGATTCTGTATGATAATCGTTGTTTGGGAGGGGCCTGGGTTGATTGTTCCCCTTGCGGGTTCCAATAGCCTTGTGGACCTCTTGGGATTTGTGTCTATCTTCCCATCCTCCCACGTCAAGTACCTGGTGTTCTCAGCGATATTTTGTTTTCAGAGGCTCGTTCCTCGTCTCCTGGTTTTGGGATGCAGGGCTTATCTTCTCTTTTCTTTTTTCCTGGCCTTTACTTACAACCCCCTCCCTTTCCAAGGGTTGGCGGTTTCCCTTAGCGCCTTTGGGGTTTTCACCTTTCAATAGGACGCTTAACTTCATCACCTGCTTCGCGGTGGGGGGAGTCCTGCTCCCTTCATATGTGAGCCTTGCTATGGCTTCCCTCGCTCCAGTGTGCCCCTGCTGAGATTTCCTGGGCCTGCATCTGGTCCCCTTTTTTCCCTAATACTTCGTTTGGCCAGAGTTTCTCCGGTCTTGCGCTTCTCAGCGATATTTTGTTTGCAGAGGCTCGTTCCTCGTCTCCTGGTTTGAAGATACAGGTCTGATCTTTTCTCTTTTCCTAGTTTTTACTTACAACCCCCTCCCCTTCCAAGGGTTGGCGGTTTCCCTTAGCGCCTTTGGGATTTTTTCCTTTCAATAGGGCGCTTAACCTCTTCACCTGCTTTGCGGTGAGGGGAAACATGCTCCCTTCACAGTGAGCCTTGCTATGGCTTCCCTCACTCGTTTGGCCTTCAGTGATTCCATGTTCCCTTGCTCCCCTGGCCCGTCAGGGGTAGACCTCAGGGTGTTTGTGCTTTCGCCTGAGACAATTAGAATGTTAGGTAGCTCCAATACGCGATGCTGTCCTACTTTCTCTCCAGCCTTCGGCTGAGCTGGGTGTTCCCCTTTGCCTTCTTCTTGCATTTGGGACTTTCTCCCAGGCATTTGTCCTGGGGTGCTAGCAGTCGTCACTGTGGCTTCCTTGGGGTTTTTCCCTTGTTGTGAGGCTTCCTGCCTATTCCGTGCTTTTCTCCTGTTGGGTCACATGGTTCCCCCGCACCTGTATGCCCAACAGGTGGCATGGTTGTTCTTTTCCCACCCTCGGGGACTGCTTTGGGACGTCCCATGGTGCTGTGTCCCCCAATGCCATGCACGAGAAAATTAGATTTTTTTGTACTCACCGTAAAATCCTTTTCTCGTAGTAGGCATTGGGGGGACACAGATCCCACCTTATGTTTTTTTTTACTTCCGCTTCTCCGGGCTGGTCTCTTGATCTTTCCCGGTACGGGAATTGTTGGTTCCTTGCCTATCTTCTTTCTCCTACTGCTTTTGGTACAAACTGATCTGCCTAGTGTCTGTGGAGAGGGTATAGCCCAACAAGGAGGAGCCAACACTTTTTTATGTCTAGTGTCGCCTCCTAGTGGTAGTTTGACATATACCCATGGTGCTGTGTCCCCCAATGCCTACTACGAGAAAAGGATTTTACGGTGAGTACAAAAAAATCAAATTTTCTGAAGGTCTAGGGCTGTCATGGTAACTGATTGGAGTTCCATGATTTCATAGTAGGGGCTTTGATCGGGAGGCAGAAGGAGCACCCTCCTTCTGACTAACAACACATATGTTGCTGTCTTTAGGAAACATGGCAGCTGAGTGGTTAAATGACCGGGTTTGGCTTTGTAACGGATCCCCTTCCGTTAATGGACGCTTCCTAGCTTGCGCCGAGGACCACAAGCACCGCACTGGACACCACAAGCACAGCAGACTCCACAACCGCCGTAGCTTAACTGGAGCCGCGTCGTCTTCCTTCCACCCTGAATGAACCTCCAGCATTCAGGACCGTGTGGGAAAGATCTCTCCTCCAGGGAATATGCAGAGCATAGCAATCCCCAGCGTGATGCAGCAATTCCCTCCAATAACGAGACGAGGCTCCATTTTGAAGGGTTAGAAAAACATGAACTGAACTGAACTGAGCTCTTTATTGAGGGCTACACGCACGTATTTATGCAGGTCCCCACAATGCATCATGGTTTCCTCCTCTCTGCCCTGGAGACACCCGAAGTGCAATTCAATTATCTCCCAGGACAAAGGGAGATCACCAATACACATGTGGGAACAATAGGAGAGGAATTACCACCCAAATACACAAAATCCTCCCTTCTGTCTGGGATATAATTATGGATTAACATAACTATCACAGACAGTAAAAATACAGTTTTTAAACATACACTGTAACTTTAAAACCATACATTCCATCTCCATAAATACTCATATTTAAACTCAGCTTACATCAAACATAAACACTTCCAAAAATCACACAAATCCCTCCAGCGGATCAAAAAGTTTAGTGGAAGTCCTTTATGACCGACCGCAAGCACAATTTCCTGCCCAAAACAGTTCCATAGATTTGGGCTGTGCGGTCGGTCAATTTCATGCAGAAAAACGACTAAGTCCTATCTTCGAACGGGACTTAGACTCTGGAGCTGAAAGTTCAGTATGGAAGAAGGAAATATGTCCCGGGGCCATAGTCGTAGGGCAGGAGGCTAGCCATAAGTCCTCTACAATGCCCAGTGGCAAATGGCAGTTTGTCACAGGCTTCATCGCTGATCCTGGTCATTTTGGCTGGGCTGTATTATACAGCTAGCACCTGTCGTTTAAGGAGCGGCCTAAGCGCAACAAATTGCTCTATACAACCCCTTAAGAATAATAACGTACATCGACGTGTGTGATGATAGTGGTGTATTAATATAGTAAACAATAGCACAGCGCCATGATGTTTCACACACACAAACACACACACACACACACACAAATAGGTATCTAAATTCAGCTGCATTTCAGGGACAGGGATGTACACTTGGCCCTTGGGAGTTTTAATCTGTTTCCAATCTGCTAATTTTCTGTTAGAAATAACTGAAATGGCACCAGACTTTCAGCCATTTCAGTAAGAGCTTGGTTACCTAGGCAACCTGTCAGAGTCTGTGTGAGCTGGATGCAGGGAGCCATTTTGGAGTTCAGTTGAGAGAGAGCAGTGGAAGAGAGAGCTGTGTGGTAACAGCTCTGACAGGATACCAAATGTGTGCAGGACTCTAGACATAACCTAAGAGCCTAGATAATATTTATGAAAGGTATTTTTTCAATGTTAAACCCCTTTTGTTTACATTTCATGCTCTATGTCTTGTCTACCATTTTTTCTGTAAATCTTTGAAAACGCATCTTGTTTTGACTGACTTTGTTCCATTAAAAAGAACTATTTCTTTTTAATTGTCTGTTTCCTTTTGCTCTGAAATATTGACAGCTTGAGAATCCAAATTCCTTCAGGAGAGAATTGGTATATTCCAGTGTTATGGATAAGATTAAATTGTATGACAATTGTATATGTATGGGGACTGTCCAATCAGATGTGGGTCATTTGAGAGAAGATTATTGTGCCCAGGAAAGTGACAAATAGGACTTTTGGTATAGCACCCAAGTGTTACAGTGCAATAGGTCAAAGGCGATCAATAAGATATCGATCGGGAGGGAGCAAGTTGATGCTTAATTGACGGTAGATTGGCAATTACAGTATCAAAATCCCTGATCCTCATGTTTAGTGTGGTTCTCTTTACGAACCTGGTGGCAGCAAATTTAGGGTGTGGGGAGTTAATGCTTTGATTGATTCTCGGCACCCATATATTGTCACGGCCGTGTTATGCGGACAGGCTCTTTCCGGCAGGCGCCTGTGTTACCAGTAGCAACTGGAGGTGGTTGTGCCAGGCTTAGCTTGGCTGTGGGCACGGTTCGTGACAGCGTCATTATGGGTGAAGGGGTTAATCACCCTAACTAATTTCCCTCACCCTCGATTGTAGTATATGAGATTATGATACTCTGCCTGCCTTACAGGCAGTTAACCATGACAGACAGAAAACCCTTTCTGAAGGTCAAGGGCTGTCATGGTAACTGAATGGAGCTCCATGATTCCTTAGAAGGATCTTGAATCGGAAGGTAGAGAGAGCCCCCTCCCTTTGACTAAGCCCACATATGCCACTATCTTTATTTAACACGGCATCTAATCCGGGTTTGGAGTTATCGCTTATTCTAGCCATTTTGGCTGTGCTGTTTTCTACAGCCAGCACCCGTTGCTCATGGAACGGGCTCAGCGCAGCTGCCTGCTCCATACAACCCCTTACGCATAATAACGTACATCTATGTGATTATGGGTGAAGGGGTTAATCCCCTCTCTGCAATCCTCCCTTTCCCATTTTATTCCACTTCCCATCTTCCCTTCTCAATTTGTCTCTCTCTCACCCCCCCATTTTTTACATGATCTCTGAGATATATAGTTATGTCCCTAGCGTGTTATAAATATTAATGTCTGTAGCATGTAGCAGGAACATATTATCACACCTCTGACTTTTTATAGGTGACGGATGCCCAGTGAAATGGTGGACCTGACATATTCCCTGGTCAACTACAAGAAAAGAATCACAAGACAGGTAATTAATATTTATGTTAATTACTGATAATAATCAGGCTAGACATGAGTTCTAGTCCTGAAGTATCTTCCTGATACATGTGGATATACAGTATGTGGTTTCCATATGTATATCATATACAGACACTTCTATTATAACACAACCATATCTCAGGTATAGAGATAAGGAAGCTTCTTTTTCTTTACTTCTATAATCAGGAAAAGCCATGTCTTTTAATTAGGATAATCTTGTTATGTTTTTTTAATCATTAAATGAGGGTATGCCCATTGTTCTCACTAACACATTGTAGGTGGAATGTTAGGGCCAGGGTGCTGTCTAGCACCCCACTATCTTATTTATCATGCTCCACCTTACCCTTTCTCCATCTCTCCCCTTTTAGTCTCTGTCCCTTTCTCTAGCCCCTTAAAGACAAAGCACATTTTTATCTTTGCATTTTATTTTTTCCTCCCCATATTCCAAGAGCAATAACTTTTTAAATGTTCCATTTACATAGCCATATTAGGGGTTATTTTTTTTGTGAGACAAGATGTATTTTAGTCAGCTTTTTTTTTTACATAAAAATGTAAGCCCCGGTAGAGAGCTAGGATCTGCGCCCTTCTGATCGCTTGTCACATAGACCAGAATAGAGCACTATTGTTGTCCGTTAGATTCTGACACACTCCCTGCTGAGCTGTGCCTTGTGCAGAGCTTTACAGGGGGTTGAACATGACAGCCTGAAGACCCAGGGCTGTCATGGTTTTCTACTGGAGCACCATGATTTAGCTGCAGGGGCTTGGATCGAAATGCGGAGGGAGCCCTATCCCTCACCACACATGGCTGGGTGTCATGGCTGATTCTGGTCATTGTGGTCAGGTTCTGGCTGTGTTATACAGCCAAAATCTAATGTGTTTGGACTTAGATCTGAGCAGTAGCCTGCTCCATGCAGCCACTTATGCATAATACCGTACATGTATGCGATTATGCATAAAATAATTAATCCCCCCCTAACTAATCCCCCTCTTGCACTATTGTGGTGCATGAAATTATGACACCCTGCCTGTTAAGCTGTCCCTTGTGCACTGTTTTATATGCCGTTAACCATGATAGTCCAAAGCCTTTAAGAAGGCCCAGGGCTGTTGTGGCAACTGGTTGGAGCTCCATGATTTTGCTGCAGGGGCTTGGATAGGAAAGCAGAAGGAGCCTTTTTCCTCTGCCCAACCCCACATATGCAGCTATCTCTATGAAACCCTGAATCTGAGCAGTTGAATGACACAGTTTGGCCCCATCGCTGATACCGGTAATTCTGACAGTACCATATTATACAGCCAGCACCTATCATGTATAGAGTGGGCTCAGCACAGTAAACTGCTCCATACTACCCGTTACGCATTACCACGTACATGTACGTGATTATGCGTGAATGGGTTAAATCCCCAAGACACACACTAATACCCCTATCCCACTATTGTGGTCCAAGAGATTATTACCCTCTGCTTGCTAAGCTGTGCCTCGTGCTCAGTTTTTCAGGAAGTTAACCAAGACAGCCTGACGACCCTTTCTAAAGGACCAGGGCTGGCATGGTAACTAATTGGATCTCCGTCATTTCACTGCTGGGGCTTGGTATGAAAGGCCGAAGGAGCTCCCTCCTTTTGCCTAACCCCACACATGCAGCTATCTCTACTAAACGTGGCATCTGAGATATTAAATGACCAAGTTTGAGGTCATTGCGGATCTAATCATTTTGGCTGGGCTGTATTGTACAGCAAGCACACATCGTGTATGGAGTGGGCTTAGTGACGTAACCTGCACCATACAACCCCTTAAGCATAATTAGGAACATGAACGTGATTATGCGTGAAGGGGTTAATCCCCCTCTCCCACTATTGTAGTCCATGAGATTATTATACTCTGCCTGCTGAGCTTTAGGTCGTGAACGGTTTTACAGGCACTTAACCATGACAGCCCAAAAACCCTTTTTTAAGATCTAGGGCTGTCATGGTAACTGATTGGAGCTCCGTGATTTCATAGCAGGGGCTTTGATCGGGAGGCAGAAGGAGCACCCTCCTTCTGACTAACAACACATATGTTGCGGTCTTTAGGAAACATGGCAGCTGAGTGGTTAAATGACCGGGTTTGGCTTCATCGCTAATCCTGGTCATTTTGGCTGGGCTGTATTATACAGCCAGCACCTGTCGTTTAAGGAGCGGCCTAAGCGCAACAAACTGCTCTATACAACCCTTTAAGAATAATATCGTATATCCACGTGATTATGGGTGAAGGGGTTAATCACCCTAACTAATTTCCCTCTCCCACTATTGTAGTATACGAGATTATTATACTCTGCCGGCTAAGCTGTGCCATGGTCACAGTTTTACAGGCAGTTAACTATGACAGCCATAAAAGCCTTTCTGAAGATCAAGGGCTGTCATGGTAACTGAATGGAGCTCCATGATTTCTCAGAAGGAGCTTGAATCGGAAGGTAGAGAGAGCCCCTTCCCTTTGACTAAGCCCACATATGCCACTATCTTTATTAAACACGGCATCTAATCCGAGTTTGAAGTTATCGCCCATCCTTGCCATTTTGGCTGCACTGTTTTCTACAGCCAGCACCCGTTGCTCATGTAATGGGCTCAGCGCAGCTGCCTGCTCCATACAACCCCTTACGCATAATAACGTACATCTATGTGATTATGGGTAAAGGGGTTAATCCCCCTCTCCAATCCTCCTCTCCCATTTTATTCCACTTCCCATCTTCCCTTCTCAATTTGTCTCTCTCTCACCTCCCTATTTTTACATGAACCCTGAGATATATAGTTATGTCCCTAGCATGTTATAAATATTAATGTCTGTAGCATGTAGCAGGAACATATTATCACACCTCTGACTTTTTATAGGTGACGGATGCCCAGTGAAATGGTGGACCTGACATATTCCCTGGTCAACTACAAGAAAGGAATCACAAGACAGGTAATTAATATTTATATTAATTACTGATAATAATCAGGCTAGACATGAGTTCTAGTCCTGAAGTATCTTCCTGATACATGTGGATATACAGTATGTGGTTTCCATATGTATATCATATACAGACACTTCTATTATAACACAACCATATCTCAGGTATAGAGATAAGGAAGCTTCTTTTTCTTTACTTCTATAATCAGGAAAAGCCATGTCTTTTAATAAGGATAAACTTGTTGTGTTTTTTTAATCATTAAATAAGGGTATGCCCATTGTTCTCACTAACACATTGTAGGTGGGATGTTAGGGCCAGGGTGCTGTCTAGCACCCCACTATCTTATTTAACATGCTCCACCTTACCCTTTCTCCATCTCTCCCGTTTTAGTCTCTGACCCTTTCTCTAACCCCTTAAAGACAAAGCACATTTTCATCTTTGTATTTTATTTTTTCCTCCCCTTATTCCAAGAGCAATAACTTTTAAAATGTTCCATTTACATAGCCATATTAGGGGTTATTTTTTTTGTGAAACAAGATGTATTTTAGTCAGCTTTTTTTTAACATAAAAATGTAAGCCCCGGTAGAGAGCTAGGATCTGCACCCTTCTGATCGCTTTTCACATAGACCAGAATAGAGCACTATTGTGGTCCGTTAGATTCTGACATACTCCCTGCTGAGCTGTGCCTTGTGCAGAGCTTTACAGGGGGTTGAACATGACAGCCTGAAGACCCAGGGCTGTCATGTTTTTCTACTGGAGCCCCATGATTTAGCTGCGGGGGCTTGGATCGAAATGCGGAGGGAGCCCCCTCCCTCACCACACATGGCTGGGTGTCATGGCTGATTCTGGTCATTGTGGTCAGGTTCCGGCTGTGTTATACTCCGTTAACCATGATAGCCCGAAGCCTTTAAGAAGGCCTAGTGCTGTTGTGGCAACTGGTTGGAGCTCCGTGATTTTGCTGCAGGGGTTTGGATAGGAAAGCAGAAGGAGCCTTTTTCCTCTGCCTAACCCCACATATGCAGCTATCTCTATGAAACCCTGAATCTGAGCAGTTGAATGACACAGTTTGGCCCCATCGCTGATACCGGTTATTCTGACTGTACCATCTTATACAGCCAGCACCTATCATGTATAGAGTGGGCAAAGCGCAGTAAACTGCTCCATACTACCCGTTACGCAATACCACGTACATGTACGTGATTATGCATGAATGGGTTAAATCCCCAAGACACACACTAATACCCCTATCCCACTATTGTGGTCCAAGAGATTATTACCCTCTGCTTGCTACGCTGTGCCTCGTGCTCAGTTTTGCAGGCAGTTAACCAAGACAGCCTGACGACCCTTTCTAAAGGACCAGGGCTGGCATGGTAACTAATTGGATCTCCGTCATTTCACTGCTGGGGCTTGGTATGGAAGGCCGAAGGAGCTCCCTCTCTTTTGCCTAACCCCACACATGCAGCTATCTCTACTAAATGTGGCATCTGAGATATTAAATGACCAAGTTTGAGGTCATTGCGAATATAATCATTTTGGCTGGGCCAATAAATTTTGAGAAAAATGTATATATGGATGTCGTTTTTTTTGCAAAATTTTACAACTGAAAGTGAAATCGTTAAATTTCGATTAATAACAAAAAAATAAAAAATGCCAGCAGCAATGAAATACCACCAAATGAAAGCTCTATTAGTGAGAAGAAAAGGAGGTAAAATTCATTTGGGTGATAAGTTGCATGACCGAGCAATAAACGGTGAAAGTAGTGTAGTGCCGAAGTGTAAAAAGTGGCCTGGTTATTAACCACCTCAGCCCCCAGTGCTTAAACACCCTGAAAGACCAGGCCACTTTTTACACTTCTGACCTACACTACTTTCACCGTTTATTGCTCGGTCATGCAACTTACCACCCAAATGAATTTTACCTTCTTTTCTTCTCACTAATAGAGCTTTCATTTGGTGGTATTTCATTGCTGCTGACATTTTTACTTTTTTTGTTATTAATCGAAATTTAACGATTTTTTTGCAAAAAAATGAAATTTTTCACTTTCAGTTGTAAAATTTTGCAAAAAAAAACGAGATCCATATAGAAATTTTGCTCTAAATTTATAGTTCTACATGTCTTTGATAAAAAAAAAATGTTTGGGTAAAAAAAAATGGTTTGGGTAAAAGTTATAGCGTTTACAAACTATGGTACAAAAATGTGAATTTCCGCTTTTTGAAGCAGCTCTGACTTTCTGAGCACCTGTCATGTTTCCTGAGGTTCTACAATGGCCAGACAGTACAAACACCCCACAAATGACCCCATTTCGGAAAGTACACACCCTAAGGTATTCGCTGATGGGCATAGTGAGTTCATAGAACTTTTTATTTTTTGTCACAAGTTAGCGGAAAATGATGATTTTTTTTTTTTTTTCTTACAAAGTCTCATATTCCACTAACTTGTGACAAAAAATAAAAACTTCTATGAACTCACTATGCCCATCACAAAATACCTTGGGGTCTCTTCTTTCCAAAATGGGGTCACTTGTGGGGTAGTTATACTGCCCTGGCATTCTAAGGGCCCAAATGTGTGGTAAGGAGTTTGAAATCAAATTCTGTAAAAAATGACCTGTGAATTCCGAAAGGTGCTCTTTGGAATATGGGCCCCTTTGCCCACCTAGGCTGCAAAAAAGTGTCACACATCTGGTATCTCCGTACTCAGGAGAAGGTGGGGAATGTGTTTTGGGGTGTCATTTTACATATACCCATGCTGGGTGAGATAAATATCTTGGTCAAATGCCAACTTTGTATAAAAAAATGGGAAAAGTTGTCTTTTGCCAAGATATTTCTCTCACCCAGCATGGGTATATGTAAAATGACACCCCAAAACACATTCCCCACCTTCTCCTGAGTACGGAGATACCAGATGTGTGACACTTTTTTGCAGCCTAGGTGGGCAAAGGGGCCCATATTCCAAAGAGCACCTTTCGGATTTCACAGGTCATTTTTTACAGAATTTGATTTCAAACTCCTTACCACACATTTGGGCCCCTAGAATGCCAGGGCAGTATAACTACCCCACAAGTGACCCCATTTTGGAAATAAGACACCCCAAGGTATTCGCTGATGGGCATAGTGAGTTCATGGAAGTTTTTATTTTTTGTCACAAGTTAGTGGAATATGAGACTTTGTATGAAAAAAAAAAAAAAAAATCAGCATTTTCCACTAACTTGTGACAAAAAATAAAAAATTCTAGGAACTCGCCATGCCCCTCACGGAATACCTTGGGGTGTCTTCTTTCCAAAATGGGGTCACTTGTGGGGTAGTTATACTGCCCTGGCATTTTCCAGGGGCCCTAATGTGTGGTAAGTAGGTAAATGACCTGTGAAATCCTAAAGGTGCTCTTTGGAATGTGGGCCCCTTTGCCCACCTAGGCTGCAAAAAAGTGTCACACATGTGGTATCGCCGTATTCAGGAGAAGTTGGGGAATGTGTTTTGGGGTGTCATTTTACATATACCCTTGCTGGGTGAGAGAAATATCTTGGCAAAAGACAACTTTTCCCATTTTTTTATACAAAGTTGGCATTTGACCAAGATATTTCTCTCACCCAGCATGGGTATATGTAAAATGACACCCCAAAACACATTCCCCACCTTCTCCTGAGTACGGCGATACCAGATGTGTGACACTTTTTTGCAGCCTAGATGCGCAAAGGGGCCCAAATTCCTTTTAGGAGGGCATTTTTAGACATTTGGATACCAGACTTCTTCTCACGCTTTGGGGCCCCTAGAATGCCAGGGCAGTATAAATACCCCACATGTGACCCCATTTTGGAAAGAAGACACCACAAGGTATTCAATGAGGGGCATGGCGAGTTCATAGAAATTTTTTTTTTTTGGCACAAGTTAGCGGAAATTGATATTTTTAATTTTTTTCTCACAAAGTCTCCCGTTCCGCTAACTTGGGACAAAAATTTCAATCTTTCATGGACTCAATATGCCCCTCACGGAATACCTGGGGGTGTCTTCTTTCCGAAATGGGGTCACATGTGGGGTATTTATACTGCCCTGGCATTCTAGGGGCCCTAAAGCGTGAGAAGAAATCTGGAATATAAATGTCTAAAAAATTTTACGCATTTGGTTTCCGTGAGGGGTATGGTGAGTTCATGTGAGATTTTATTTTTTGACACAAGTTAGTGGAATATGAGACTTTGTAAGAAAAAAATAAAAAAATTCCGCTAACTTGGGCCAAAAAAATGTCTGAATGGAGCCTTACAGAGGGGTGATCAATGACAGGGGGAGTGATCAATGACAGTGGGGTGATCAATGACAGGGGGGTGATCAATGACAGGGGGGTGATCAGGGAGTCTATATGGGGTGATAACCACAGTCATTGATCACGCCCCTGTAAGGCTTCATTCAGACGTCCGTATGCGTTTTGCGGATCCGTTCCATCTATCAGTGGATCCGTAAAAATCATGCGGACGTCTGAATAGAGCTTTACAGGGGGGTAATCAATGACAGGGGGGTAATCAATGACAGGGGGGTGATCAGGGAGTCTATATGGGGTGATCACCACAGTCATTGATCACGCCCCTGTAAGGCTTCATTCAGACGTCCATATGCGTTTTGCGGATCCGATCCATCTATCAGTGCATCCGTAAAAATCATGCGGACATCTGAATGGAGCTTTACAGGGGGGTAATCAATGACAGGGGGGTGATCAGGGAGTCTATATGGGGTGATCACCACAGTCATTGATCACGCCCCTGTAAGGCTTCATTCAGACGTCCGGATGCGTTTTGCGGATCCGATCCATCTATCAGTGGATCCGTAAAAATCATGCGGACGTCTGAATGGAGCTTTACGGGGGGTAATCAATGACAGGGGGGTAATCAATGACAGGGGGGTGATCAGGGAGTCTATATGGGGTGATCACCACAGTCATTGATCACGCCCCTGTAAGGCTTCATTCAGACGTCCGGATGCGTTTTGCGGATCCGATCCATCTATCAGTGCATCCGTAAAAATCATGCGGACATCTGAATGGAGCTTTACAGGGGGTTGATCAATGACAGGGGGGTGATCACCACAGTCATTGATCATGCCCCTGTAAGGCTTCATTCAGACATCCGGATGCGTTTTGCGGATCGGATCCATCTATCAGTGCATCCGTAAAAATCATGCGGACATCTGAATGGCGCTTTACAGGGGGGTGATCAGGGAGTCTATATGGGGTGATTACCACAGTCATTGATCATGCCCCTGTAAGGCTTCATTCAGACGTCCGGATGCGTTTTGCGGATCCGATCCATCTATCAGTGCATCCGTAAAAATCATGCGGACATCTGAATGGAGCTTTACAGGGGGGTAATCAATGACAGGGGGGTGATCACCACAGTCATTGATCATGCCCCTGTAAGGCTTCATTCAGACGTCCTGATGCGTTTTGCGGATCGGATCCATCTATCAGTGCATCCGTAAAAATCATGCGGACATCTGAATGGAGCTTTACAGGGGGGTGATCAGGGAGTCTATATGGGGTGATCACCACAGTCATTGATCATGCCCCTGTAAGGCTTCATTCAGACGTCCGGATGCGTTTTGCGGATCGGATCCATCTATCAGTGCATCCGTAAAAATCATGCGGACATCTGAATGGAGCTTTACAGGGGGGTGATCAGGGAGTCTATATGGGGTGATCACCACAGTCATTGATCATGCCCCTGTAAGGCTTCATTCAGACGTCCGGATGCGTTTTGCGGATCCGATCCATCTATCAGTGGATCCGTAAAAATCATGCGGACGTCTGAATGGAGCTTTACAGGGGGGTAATCAATGACAGGGGGGTAATCAATGACAGGGGGTGATCAGGGAGTATATATGGGGTGATCACCACAGTCATTGATCACGCCCCTGTAAGGCTTCATTCAGACGTCCGGATGCGTTTTGCGGATCCGATCCATCTATCAGTGGATCCGTAAAAATCATGCGGACATCTGAATGGAGTTTTACAGGGGGGTGATCAATGACAGGGGGGTAATCAATGACAGGGGGGTGATCAGGGAGTCTATATGGGGTGATCAGGGGTGATCAGGGGCTAATAAGGGGTTAATAAGTGACGGGGGGGGGGGGGGGGTGTAGTGTAGTGTAGTGGTGCTTGGTGCTACTTTACTGAGCTACCTGTGTCCTCTGGTGGTCGATCCAAACAAAGGGGACCACCAGAGGACCAGGTAGCAGGTATATTAGACGCTGTTATCAAAACAGCGTCTAATATACCTGTTAGGGGTTAAAAAAAACACATCTCCAGCCTGCCAGCGAACGATCGCCGCTGGCAGGCTGGAGATCAACTCTCTTACCTTCCGTTCCTGTGAGCGCGCGCGCCTGTGTGCGCGCGTTCACAGGAAATCTCGGCCATCGCGAGATGACGCGTATATGCGTGACTGTGCGCAGCGCTGCCACCTCCGGAACGCGAATCTGCGTTAGGCGGTCCGGAGGTGGTTAAGGGTGTTTAAGGTAGGGGAGCTGAGGTGGTTAATATATATAAAGGGACAGGCTTAGATATACCACATTGTCCCCAAATGAATCCACGCCCTTTTCTAGATAGGATGATGAGGTGAAGAAGTGTACCAAAGGGTATTGTATATAACAGCATAAATAGCACAATATATATACATATATATATATATATATATATATAGTGATGCTCTGATATTTATGATATATGAAGGGACAGGTCTGGACATGTACTGTGTCCCCGAATAATAATGCTATCTCCGGATTGGAAACCCACCACTGGGGTTATAATATTGATCCTGAAGTAATATGCTTTTTAAGTGCGGACGCATGCGCAGTAGTGCCACCTGTGGGAAGAATTGCAAAGTACCGACGCATGCCCCGAAGAGCCGTAAGCAAGGGACAGCAATGTAGTGGGGAAGCCCATACAACCGAGGGTTTAAAAGCCCGATCCCTGCCCCCAACATAGAGCCTGTATAGTATCCCCTGAAGACGCTGAATCTTTTGGTGAAACATGTAGGGATACAGAATTCTAGCTTTTAGGTCAGTAATGGAAGGCAGGGATCCCGCAATGGGATATGCAATGTAGTGAGCGAAATATACACACAGATCTGGAGAATTTGGTGACTTAGGGGGTGGTTAACCCTCTACAGGGAGTGCAGAATTATTAGGCAAGTTGTATTTTTGAGGATTAATTTTATTATTGAACAACAACCATGTTCTCAATGAACCCAGAAAACTCATTAATATCAAAGCTGAATATTTTTGGAAGTAGTTTTTAGTTTGTTTTTAGTTTTAGCTATTTTAGGGGGATATCTGTGTGTGCAGGTGACTATTACTGTGCATAATTATTAGGCAACTTAACAAAAAACAAATATATACCCATTTCAATTATTTATTTTTACCAGTGAAACCAATATAACATCTCAACATTCACAAATATACATTTCTGACATTCAAAAACAAAACAAAAACAAATCAGTGACCAATATAGCCACCTTTCTTTGCAAGGACACCCAAAAGCCTGCCATCCATGGATTCTGTCAGTGTTTTGATCTGTTCACCATCAACATTGCGTGCAGCAGCAACCACAGCCTCCCAGACACTGTTCAGAGAGGTGTACTGTTTTCCCTCCTTGTAAATCTCACATTTGATGATGGACCACAGGTTCTCAATGGGGTTCAGATCAGGTGAACAAGGAGGCCATGTCATTAGATTTTCTTCTTTTATACCCTTTCTTGCCAGCCACGCTGTGGAGTACTTGGACTCGTGTGATGGAGCATTGTCCTGCATGAAAATCATGTTTTTCTTGAAGGATGTAGACTTCTTCCTGTACCACTGCTTGAAGAAGGTGTCTTCCAGAAACTGGCAGTAGGACTGGGAGTTGAGCTTGACTCCATCCTCAACCCGAAAAGGCCCCACAAGCTCATCTTTGATGATACCAGCCCAAACCAGTACTCCACCTCCACCTTGCTGGCGTCTGAGTCGGACTGGAGCTCTCTGCCCTTTACCAATCCAGTCACGGGCCCATCCATCTGGCCCATCAAGACTCACTCTCATTTCATCAGTCCATAAAACCTTAGAAAAATCAGTCTTGAGATATTTCTTGGCCCAGTCTTGACGTTTCAGCTTGTGTGTCTTGTTCAGTGGTGGTCGTCTTTCAGCCTTTCTTACCTTGGCCATGTCTCTGAGTATTGCACACCTTGTGCTTTTGGGCACTCCAGTGATGTTGCAGCTCTGAAATATGGCCAAACTGGTGGCAAGTGGCATCTTGGCAGCTGCACGCTTGACTTTTCTCAGTTCATGGGCAGTTATTTTGCGCCTTGGTTTTTCCACACGCTTCTTGCGACCCTGTTGACTATTTTGAATGAAACGCTTGATTGTTCGATGATCACGCTTCAGAAGCTTTGCAATTTTAAGAGTGCTGCATCCCTCTGCAAGATATCTCACTATTTTTGACTTTTCTGAGCCTGTCAAGTCCTTCTTTTGACCCATTTTGCCAAAGTAAAGTTGCCTAATAATTATGCACACCTAATATAGGGTGTTGATGTCATTAGACCACACCCCTTCTCATTACAGAGATGCACATCACCTAATATGCTTAATTGGTAGTAGGCTTTCGACCCTTTACAGCTTGGAGTAAGACAACATGCATAAAGAGGATGATGTGGTCAAAATACTCATTTGCCTAATAATTCTGCACGCAGTGTATGTTCGGCCAAGTCCGATATGAGAACATACATATAACTAGAAGGGTCATTGATTTCCTTGATTCCACAATTCCTGAGAGTTTTAAATATTAAGTTCCCAAGAAGTATATGTTTTTTAATATAGTGATTAATAAAGATTTGTTTTACTATTAGTCAGAGAGGCTGCAAAGTCACGCTAAGGTCCAAGTGACCATTTAAGCCTACTTTGCAAAATTTATATAGCGTTGCAACCTCCTGAGGGATCCTTCTGTTTGTCATTATAATAAATGCACTTTATATCAGTCACTGTTGGCAAAGTCAGTGACAAGGACTGGTCACAGATAGAAGATAGAGGTTCGGAGGTATGGGGGGGTGTGAGGATTCGCTCTGGTAGGCAGGGTAAGCGTACGCAGAACAGAGGCAAAAGAAACAGTGTGTAAAACAAAACTTCAGTGTTTATTCACATAGGAGGAAAAAACAAAGCAACATTTTTCAGTCTTAGTGTTTGTTCACACAAAGGAAAGTCCAAAGCACAAAACGGTCACCTTGTTAGCAGTTTTTTTCAGCGGTCCACAACAGGCTTTAGGGGGCCTGTTTTCCCGCATGCAGCTCTCAGCCCTCTAGCACGGCACCATGCCTCAGATTCCAAAACAGAGACCTTGATTCTGAGCTCAGCTGAGAAACTCTGACCCGCACTTAAACTCCGGTCCAGTATTTGATCTCACCTTGCTGGAAATCAGCCCAGCCACCCATGTTGGGAGGAAAATACCTGCCTTCCCAAACAAAACCCCCTGCTATGTCACATACCCCCCCTTCCTTTTGTTCAACCCTAAGGGGATGAAAACACGCCAGACAGTGTACCCGGGACAGGGCCTGCCGATTATCGATCCGACTCTGGGCTCGCTGAGCGGCCTCCATATGCTCCTTGACAAGAGGCAAAACGGTCTCTATCCGCTGTTTCATCTTGATTACATACTCCAGGACACTTTTATGCGGAGTGGGTTGCTGTTCCCATGCCTCTTTGGTCACGTCCAACAGACCACGAGGATGTCTGCCATAAAGCAATTCGAAGGGTGAGAACCCAGTTGAAGCCTGGGGTACCTCTCGCACAGCAAACATGAGATAGTGAAGAAGAAGAAGATCCCAATCCTTCCCATCTTTAGACACCACCCTTTTTAACATAGGTTTTAGAGTTTTGTTAAACCTTTCAACCAGACCGTCCGTTTGCGGATGGTACACGGATGTCCGTAACTGTCTGATATGCAGCAACTTACAGAGTTTCCTCATGACCTTGGACATTAAAGGGGTCCCCTGGTCAGTCAGAACCTTTTTAGGTAGCCCCACTCGGGAGAACAACTCCATTAGCTCCTTAGCTACAAGCTTTGCCAATGTATGTCGCAGTAGCGCCGCCTCTGGGTACCGAGTGGCGTAGTCCAGTACAACCAAGATGTGTTGGTGTCCTCTAGCGGACTTTGGTACTGGGCCTACGAGGTCCATAGCGATTCACTCAAACGGCAACTCGATGATTGGGAGAGGTACCAAGGGACTGCGGAAAAGGTGCTGGGGGCTAGTTGCCTGGCAGGTCGGGCAAGACTTACAGAATTCTTCCACCTCCTTAAACACACTGGTCCAGTAAAACCATTGTAGTATCCGGTCCTGTGACTTCTGCATTCCCAGATGACCCTCCGAGAACATGCTGGTGGGGTAACTCTAATATGAGTTTGCGATAAGCCTGGGGCACCAACAACTGTTCAATGGATTCACCTTGCAGCTGGTTTACCCGGTACAACATACCCTGATAAACCACAAAACCGGGGGAACACCGACTTTGCCTCTGGTTGTTGTGGTTCACTATCTACTATTAATACATTTTCCCAGGCTCGGGATAGGGTTGGGTTCCGGTGTTTGGCGATACCAATATTATCCCCGGAGACATTGAGGTCTGCCAGCTCAGGACCCGGTGGCAAGTCCTCCAAGTCTCCCACCATCACACTTAGGAGGGTTGTCTCCCCCTCTTCCACCGAAGTGGTGGTCACCCCTACCACTTGCCCTTCAGACTCAGGTTCCCAGGGTTCTGGTCTCCCCCTTAAGCCGGGCCACTCTGCTAGGGTTACCCCGTCTCATGGGTGTCAGTCACTCTCTTAGCAGGCCACAGTGCCGGGAAGCCCGGGAAGTCTCTCCCTAATATAAGTTCATAGTGTAGATTGGTGGTGACAGCCACCTC
Organism: Bufo bufo; assembly: GCF_905171765.1. Taxonomy (NCBI): domain Eukaryota; kingdom Metazoa; phylum Chordata; class Amphibia; order Anura; family Bufonidae; genus Bufo; species Bufo bufo. Next base: position 626,442,711 of record NC_053389.1, on the reverse strand, counting down.
GTGGGTCCACCTGCCAGCAACTGTGGATAGAGACACCATAGCAGTGGGGTAGTCTTTTAAGTTTATATGAATACACATGACTCCAACTTTCCGGCCAGTATACTCAGTGGACCGTATCAGGGGAGCTTTTACCATTGACACCAAACTCCCTGAGTCCAACAGAACCTCCGCTGAAGTGTCTCTCACCTCCACCTGGCACAGGTGATTCAGAGTCTCCGGGGCACCCGCTGCACACAGCTTCCTAGCATATAATGACTGACGAAAGCAATAGTTTGTGTCCATGGGTTCCACCGGATGTGGACAGTCAGCTCGTACATGGCCAGGCTCCCGACACCGCCAGCAGACTATTGGAGCTGGGTCCACAGGGGGTATATCTCGGGTGGGTTTGGTAGGCCCAAATCGCCGTGTCTGGGGTGGAGAATTACGGGTTTTGACTACCCCCCTCCCAAAAGAACCCCCTGTAGATTTCGGATAGCCTGATAGTGCTCCACCAGGTCGACCATCTCGAGAGCATTACCTGGAGAGACCTGGCCGATTCATTGCTGGAGAGGGGGTGGCAAAACCCTCCAGAGCATATCAGCCAACAGACGGTCCAGCATAGCAGTGGGGCTCAAAACTTCAGGCTGTATCCACTTTTGCAAGAGGTTAAGAAAGTTATAATACTGGGGTCTCACGGGCTCAGCCGGTTTAAACCCCCACTGATGCACCCGCTGGGCCCAGACCAACACATTTACCCCTAGATTTGCCAGAATCTCACCCTTGACTTTCTGGTAGTCGGCCGCTTGATCGTCCAGCAAGTCGAAATACACCCGCTGGGAATCGGATGTCAGTAACGAAGCGACGACCTCAGCCCACTGATCTCGGGGTAGATTCTCCCTTGTGGCCCCCTTCTCATACATCGCCAGGTAGGTTTCGACGTCATATGATGGTGTCATCTTGGGGATCGCCGCACGGACCGCTTTCTGGACATCATTGACACTCTGGGACGCTCCTGCCGTCTGTAAAGCCATCACGTGTTGTAACAGCAGCTGGTTTATTTCTTGCTGGTGTTGATTAGCCTCCATGAGAGCTTTCATTACAGCCTCCATTTTGTCACGTGACACAGGTTTAAATTTAGCTGGTTTAATCCAGGACATCCAGCCGTACCCGGAAAAAATATTTAGGCGTTTACGCCAACCTCACTGCGTGTGCGTGCTCCAAGCCACCAATTGTGAGGATTCGCTCTAGTAGGCAGGGTAAGTGGACGCAGAACAGAGGCAAAATAAACAGTGTGTAAAACAAAACTTCAGTGTTTATTCACATAGGAGGAAAAAACAAAGCAAAATTTTTCAGTCTTAGTGTTCGTTCACACAAAGGAAAGTCCAAAGCACAAAAGTCACCTTGTTAGCAGGTATTTTCAGTGGTCCACAACGGGATTTAGGGGGCCTGTTTCCCCGCATCCGGCTCTCAGCCCTCTAGCACGGCACCATGCCTCAGATCCCAAAACAGAGACCTTGATTCTGAGCCCAGCTGCCTATTTAAAGGACAGCCAGGTGCTGCCAAAACCCGGAACGGCACATAAACTCCGGTCCGGTATTTAATCTCACCTGGCTGGAAATCAGCCCTGCCGCCCATGTTGGGAGGAAAATACCTGCCTTCCCAAACAAAACCTCTTGCTATGTCACAGGGGGTTTGAAACGCAGAGTATTTATAGACAAGACAAGACAAGTTCTGAGGTCCCCAATAATTGTTGAAGGGACTGGGGAGTTTATTGAAGGATAATTGGGGGTGCTGATGTACTGTCACTATTGGTAAATCACTGACAGGGCACAGTGACAGGTCATATACTGTAGTAGGGACCAATGAGGGGTGATGGTGGGGCACAGCGGGTAAGTGGAGTTTCGGGCACACGATCGCTTAAATACAACTTAAATGCACTGTGATTGGTCTGCAGCGAGGAACAGACATATCACAGTGATCTGCGTCCGGGACCACAGCTGATCCCTGGCCGTCGAGCGGGAGTTGTTCGGTCCCCGAAACAGTGGGGTAAGTGGAGCTTCGGGCGCACAATCTCGTCTGGGGAGCATTTAAATGAATGCTGTGCATGTATGGCGGTAATGCGTTAAGGGGTTAATACTCAGTAATATATAAGAGAATGGTCAGTTTTTTATGCAGTTTTAGAAGCCAAAATCAGGAGTGGATCACAAAAGGAATGAAAGTAAAAAGTACAGATACAATTTCAACTCTTTTTTTATATTCACTTCTGCTTATTATTCCTCAAACTGCATCAGAAAACCTACATGTGTGGCTGTACCCTATAACTATTTTGGGTTTGTTTCCTAGAGGTTCTCTATCCTAAATGTGCATTTTGTGTTTTTCTGTTTGTCAATACAGGAATTAATAATGTGTCTAATTCCCAGTAGGACATGAAGGAGGATTTTTGCTACTATAGTGAATTGGACTATAAAACTGATGGGTGATTTGTGTCATCCTTAGTCTGCAGTGATAGTGAAAAATGGCAAACACTTGCTGTAAATTAAATGTGGCCCATTAGAGTTTGTGGATATCCACTGAACTTAATCAAATTCTCATTGGTCTGCTGTACATGAAAGATACTGGGTGAAAATTATCAAAATCAGGTTTTTCACTTTTTAAATACCACTGCTAGTGATGAGCGAAGTTATGAAAAATTTGATTTGGCTGCTTGGCCGAATTTCACAAAGATATTTGATTGGTGACAAATTACTTTGTCATGAGGTGCATTCCTTTATATGTAGCGGGCACAATGACTGAGATGCCCTAAGATGCCATGTTCATCGCTAATTGCGGCATCTGAAATTAAAATTAATGTATTTCAGGGGTTAATCTGGTTAAATAAATAAATAGATACTCACCTTATCCATTTGCTTGCGAAGAGACTGTCACAGCCATCTTGATTGAAGACAATGCGTGAAATCTTGTGCAGGGACGTGATGATGTCATCACTCTGGCCAGGCGCGGTGACTTTATCACTGGCCAGCGTGGTGACGTCATGGAATAGATGGCGAATTGATGAGGTGAGTATGTTTCTTTTTTTTTGCCGCCATTTCAGAAAAAATAGATTTGTTACCATGAAGTGCAAGGAAATTCGGATTTGCGGCAAATCTAATTTTTCCTGAATTTGTTTGGCTTTGATTCGCTCAATGCTGACCACTGTAACTAAATCTAGTGGAAACTGGTGTTTTTAACACTGACGTTACCAGTTAATTAAAAGGGGTGGGATGAGTCCAGGGTGGGTGGTACTATCATCCTCAGCACATTCAACATCATTTGCACCAGAAACTGCTGTAAATGATGACTGAAATCTATGCCAGTTACTAGATGAAGTAGATTTCAGTTTGGCGCATAGACTGCAGGAGGAGGCATTATATTTATGACGAGGTCTGCCAAGTATTGATGAATCAGGGCCGCAGTGTTAGTCAGAAAAGAGCCTACTACATTTAACTTTTTCTTAATTAGAGATATATTTCTGTATGTAGGAACAAGTATTATAAATGTATGTGTGATTTTAATGCATGTCTTCATGTAGTCATGTAGTGTCCGTCCCAGGATTCTTTGCTTCTCTTCTCTTGTGATGTCATACAGTTATGACATCACATAATCACTTAGAACTTTCCACTCTGTTTTCCAGACACTTGTACAGTTAAGGAGAAGGTGGTGAAGCATGTAAACGTGGAAGAGGTGACACAGGAAAGGTAAGTACTCTAATTATCAGAGTTAATACTAATTCTAGGCCAGCAGGTTAATTAGAATCAGGATATTTGTACATGTAAATATGAATTTACGATGTATGATTTTATTAGATTTTGTTACTTTTTTTTATTACAGATATTTGTTATACACTTACTGTAAATATATAGCAGTGCCATTGCAGAGACACAAATAGGGCCATTACTAAATAAAAAGTGGCCTATGTCCTATTGCTGCCAAAGTTCAACTTAAATTTTCTGACCTGAAAAATAAAATTTAGACTCAAAGGCTTTGTTCACATCTGCATTGTGTCTTCCGTCAAACAATGGACACCATCATTACTCCGGTTGTGGTGTCATACATGGCGCTCAGAAGGTTTCTGTTCAGTAAATGTCAGTAATCCACCTAGTAAAATAATAAAAAATAAAAATCATTCACTGGTTGATAATTGTGCCTTAGGTCTCATATACACAAACGTATTTTCTTTTCCATGTCCGTCGCAATTTTTTTATTTTGCGGACCATATACGGAAGCACTCATTTCAATGGGTCCGCAAAAAAAGCAGAGGTTACTCCGTGTGCATTCCGTTTCCGTATGTCCATATTTCGTTTCTGCAAAAAAAATTAATATGTCCTATTATTGTCCGAATTACGGACAAGGATAGTACTGTTCTATTAGGGGCCAGATGTTCCATTCCGCAAAATACGGAATGCACACGGACCTCATCTGTATTATTTCCGAATCCTTTTTTTGCGGACTGCAAAATACATACGGTCGTGTGCATGAGGCCTTAGTTCCTAACAGTAAGATGTCCTGCTCCTCTGACACTTCCTGCTCCTCCTAGTATTACCATGAGGACTCTAGGCCACATAGATCAAATCTAGATACATGCAATATATTCTGTCCCTGTGCAAATTACAATTTAGGTGAGGCTAAAGAATATTAGTATATTGCAACATGCTTCCCAGAGACGTCTTCTGATGATGCCATAGAGACCTGACCTCATAATTGGTTAGAATTCGGTGATGTCTCTACTGGCCATTAGTATAGCTCAGGCCATTGTCATCAGAGGGAGTACACATGAACAACCAGCAGGAGATGTGACAAAGACAAGATGACACAGGAGAGGTACATTAATCCAAATTATCGACCGGAATAGATCCTTCCTAGGGGTGAATTGTACTTTCCTTAGTTTGCAGTGATATTTTTGCCACAGACAACAGCACAACCTTTCAGGAAATCCTAACAGACCCAACTAACCTAAATAGGGTCCATTAAGTTTAGCTGGTATCCATTGAAAATGAATCTGGTGTATATAGCTCTAGTATAAATGGAAGCAATGCCGCAAGTCTGAACAGTGCCTAGTACATTTTGATTTATTGTAATTAGAAATATATTATAGGAATAAGCACCATAAATGCATGTGTGAAATACATGCCCAAATGAGGCAATAGGAGAGATTTAAAGGGGTATTCCAATTAATACTTTATATTTATTTGTTTATCTAATAGGAAATCATATAATTTTCTAATATACATGTATATAAAATTCAGCTTCCATACCTTTCTTTATATCAGGCAGTTGACCCCCTATATGCACAGTAGAATAGCATAGCCCATGGATCATTCTTGTGTAATGTATAAATGGCCTAACTGATACACAGCATCAACCACGTGAGCCCTGACATTCAATAAGCAACAGTGTTAGGTGACATATATGTTCTGGTTAAACACACAGGACCTATCTATGTCATGTCTAACTTTCATTACTGGAAGTCATTTACTTAAGAGTGGCACATCATGTTAGTCTTAGTAAAAACGCAGGGCAATGAATTAAGATCCACACTACTCTTAATAAATTTGCCACATCTGTTTTTTTTAATGCCAAAAAAACTGGAGTAAAACCTTTGTAATTTGTAAATGTCCGCCACCGAGCTGGCCTTCTGTTCATTTTCTGATGATGTCATATAGGCTTCATAATAGGTTAGAACTTGGTGCTGTGTCTACCAGCCACTATAACAGTATTGTGTCTGAGACATATTTGGCTCCTCACTTGTCCAGCATTGACCATGGCCAGCCTTAACATATACAAAATCCCCATCTGGCCAATTTTGGTGAAAGAGAATGTCTATCAGAGGAGTCTTCACCTATGAGGCACTAGATTTAACAGGTATGTGCTGCTACTGTATAGAGCCCTGTGTGTATCATAGTGTCCATCCAGCAAGTCAAATATTAGTGCTACGGCGCATGTATGTTTGTGGGGGGGGGGGGGCATTGGGGGGTTTGAGATTACTTAGAGAATTTGGCCTATACACATTAGAGCTTGGGCTCAGCATCTTTTAGTGCTATAGTAATGCTCCTGCCAGTAAGATGGTGGAATCTAACATATGCCTAGTCAATAGCAAGAAAAGAAACGCTTTTATATTTCTGTCTACATACAGAGCTGTGTAAGGACTTCTATTTTTGATGGACAAACTGTAGTTTTTTTCTGCACCATTTTTGGGCTACATGCGACTTTTCGATCACTATTATTATATTTTTTGGTGGGGAGAAGGTGACCAATAAATACCAAATTGCATGTTTTTATTTAGTTTTCCATTATAGCATCTACCATGCAGAATTTTTTTTTTTTTTACATTTTGATAGTTCTGACATATTAGGAAGCAAAGACACCTGTTTTAGTTATATTTTTACATTTTATTTATTTTTACATTTAAAAATGGGAAAGGTTGATGATTTAAATTTTTAGTAATTTCCCACTAAAAATAATTCCCCCATAGGGATCTAGACCTGCAAACTTTTGATCGCTTGTCTCATAGACCATAATAGAGCAAGTTTGAGGTCTGTAGGATTCTGACATGCTCACTGCTAAGCTCTGCCTTGCGCAAAGCTTCAGAGCTGGTTGACTATGACAGCCTGAAGAACCTTAAGAATGCCCAGGGCTGTCATGGTAACTGATTGGAGCCCTGTAATTATGCCCCCTCCCTCTGCTTAACCCCACATATGCTGCTATCTCTAGTAAACATTGAATCTGAGCAGTTAAATGACCTGGTTTGGAATGATTGTCGATCTTCATCTTTGTGGGTGAGCTATATAATAAATCCAGCACCCAATGTGCTTGGAGCTAGCTCAGAGCAGCAGCCTACGCCATGCAACCCCTTATGTATAATAACATACAAGAATGTATTTATGTGTAAAGGGATTAATCCTCACTCTCTAGCAGCCCTCTCCCACTATTATGCTCCATGAGATTATGACAATCTGCATGCTGAGCTGTGCTTCGAGAACGGTTTTAAAGGCAGTTAACCATAACAGCCCAAAGACCCTTCAGAAGGCCGAGACACATGATTGTAACTGATTCGAGCCTTGTGATTTCGTTTCAGGGGCTTGGATCTGAAGGAAGAGGCGCCCCCCCTCCTTCTGACTAAAGCCATATATGCAACTATCTCTGAGCGGTTGAATGAACAAATTTGGCATCATCGTCAATCCTGGTAGTTATGGCTGCGCTATAGTATAAAGTCAGCATCTGTCGTGTATGGAGCGAGATAACCACAGCAACCTGGTCCATACAACCTTATACACATTATAACGTACTTGATTACTTCATGTACGTGATTATGTGTAAAGGGGTTAACCCCCCAACCCACCTGTAATACCCCTCTCCCTCAATTGTTTTACTGGTAGTTAGCCATGACAGTCAGGAGACCCTTTCTGAAAGACTAGGGCGGTAAAGGTAACTTACTAAAGCTTCGGGAAATTGCTGCAGGGGCTTGGATTGGAAGGTAGATAAAAATCGCCTCCCTGTGCCAAATCCCTCATATGCAGCTACTGTATCAATATTAAATGTGGAATTTGAGAGATTAAAAAGACCAGATGTGACATCATCGTGAATCCTGGTCATTGTAGTCCTCTGAGAAATTATGGGTGAAGGGGTTAATCCCCCCTCTCCAATCCTCCTCTCCTATTTTATTCCACTTCCCATCTTCCCTTCTCGATTTGTCTCTCTCTCACCCCCCTATTTTTACATGATACCTGAAATATATAGTTATGTCCCTAGCGTATAAATATTAATGTCTGTAGCATGTAGCAGGAACATATTATCACACCTCTGACTTTTTATAGGTGACTGATGCCCAGTGAAATGGTGGACCTGACATATTCCCTGGTCAACTACAAGAAAAGAATGACAAGACAGGTAATTAATATTTATATTAATTACTGATAATAATCAGGCTAGACATGAGTTCTCATCCTGAAGTATCTTTCTGATGTATGTATCACATATATAGTGAATATGATATACAGCCACTTCTATTATAACACAACCATAACTAAGGAACAGAGATGAGGAGGATCCTTGTTCTTTACATCTATCAGGAAAAGCCATGTCTTTTAATTAGGATAAACTTATTATGTTTTTGTAATCATAAATTTAGTGTATGCCCACTGTTCTCACTAACACATTGTGGAGGTTAGGGCTAGGGTGGGCAGAAGGAGCACCCTACTTCTGACTAACCCCACATATATTGCTGTCTTTAGGAAACATGGCAGCTGAGTGGTTAAATGACTGGGTTTAGCTTTATCGCTGATCCTGGTAATTTTGGCTGGGCTGTATTATACAGCAATCACCTGTGGTTTGAGGAGGGCCTAAGAACAACAAACTGCTCTATACAACCCCTTAAGGCCTCATGCACACGACCGTTGTGTGCATCCGTGGCCGTTGTGCAGTTTTCTGTTTTTTTTTCGCGGACCCATTGACTTTCAATGGGTCCGTGGAAAAATCGGAAATTGCACCATTTTGCAGCCGCATCCGTGATCCGTGTTTCCTGTCCGTCAAAAAAATAGGACCTGTCCTATTTTTTTGACAGACAACGGTTCACGGACCTATTCAAGTCAATGGGTCCGTGAAATAAAACGGATGCACACTAGATTGGCATCCGCGTCCGTGATCCGTGGCCATAGGTTACTTTCATACAGACGGATCCGAAGATCCGTCTGCATAAAAGCTTTTTCAGAGATGAGTTTGTGAAAACTCATATCCGACAGTATATTCTAACACAGAGGCGTTCCCATAGTGATGGGGACGCTTCTAGTTAGAATATACTACGAACTGTGTACATGACTGCCCCCTGCTGCCTGGTAGCACCCGATCTCTTACAGGGGGCTGTGATCCGCACAATTAACCCCTCAGGTGCTGCACCTGAGGGGTTAATTGTGCATATCAGAGCCCCCTATCAGGGGCTGCCATGCAGCAGGGGGCAGACCCCCCCTCCCTCCCCAGTTTTAATTTCATTGGTGGCCAGTGCGGCCCCCCCGGCCCCCCCTCCCTCTATTGTAATATCATTGGTGGCCAGTGTGCGGTCTCCCCCGGCCCCCCTCCCTCCCTTTTTTGTATTATCATTGGTGGCCAGTGTGCGGCCCCCCGGCCCCCCCTCCCTCCCTCTATTGTATTATCATTGGTGGCCAGTGTGCGGCCCCCCCCTGCCCCCCTTCTCTATTGTATTAATATCCCCCACGATCATTGGTGGCAGCGGAGAGTTCCGATCGGAGTCCCAGTTTAATCGCTCTGGGGCTCCGATCGGTAACCATGGCAACCAGGATGCTACTGCAGGCCTGGTTGCCATGGTTAATTAGCAATATTACAATATTAGACCGGCCGGGACCGGCCGGGAGCTCCTCCTACTGGTAAGTGACAGATCATTAAGCAATGCGCCACACAGACCTGTCACTTACCAGTAGGAGTAGCTCCCGGCCGGTCACAGACAGCGCAGCAGGTAAGTATGATGCTTCTAATATTGTAATATTTCTAAGTAACCATGGCAACCAGGCCTGCAGTAGCGTCCTGGTTGCCATGGTTACCGATCGGAGCCCCAGCGATTAAACTTGGACTCCGATCGGAACTCTCCGCTGCCACCAATGGTCGAGGGGGGGGAGAGGGGAGGCCGCACACTGGCCACCAATGATATTACAATAGAGGGAGGATGGGGGGGCCGGGGGGGCCGCACACTGGCCACCAATGATAATACAATAAAGGGAGGTAGGGGGGGCCGGGGGAGGCCGCACACTGGCCACCAATGATATTACAATAGAGGGAGGGAGGGGGAGGCCTCACACTGGCCACCAATGATAATACAATAAAGGGAGGGAGGGGGGGCCGGGGGAGGCCGCACACTGGCCACCAATGATATTACAATAGAGGGGGGACGGGGGAGGCCGTACACTGGCCACCAATGATAATACAATAAAGGGAGGGAGGGGGGGCCGGGGGAGGCCGCACACTGGCCACCAATGATATTACAATAGAGGGAGGGAGGGCCGGGGGAGGCCGCACACTGGCCACCAATGATATTCAAACTGGGGAGGGACGGGGGTCTGCCCCCTGCTGCATGGCAGCCCCTGATCTCTTACAGGGGGCTATGATATGCACAATTAACCCCTCAGGTGCAGCACCTGAGGGGTTACTTGTGCAGATCACAGCCCCCTGTAAGAGATGGGGTGCTGCCAGGCAGCAGGGGCTAGTCATGTACACAGTTCGTAGTATATTCTAACTAGAAGCGTCCCCATCACTATGGGAACGCCTCTGTGTTAGAATATACTGTTGAATATGAGTTTCACGATCTAACTCATATCCGACAGTATATTCTAACATAGAGGCGTTCCCATGGTGATGGGGACGCTTCAAGTTAAAATATACCATCGGATTGGAGAAAACTCCGATCCGATGGTATAATAGGGACTCCTGACTTTACATTGAAAGTCAATGGGGGACGGATCCGTTTGAAATTGCACCATATTGTGTCAACGTCAAACGGATCCGTCCGCATTGACTTGCATTGTAATTCAGGACGGATCCGTTTGGCTCCGCACGGCCAGGCGGACACCAAAACGACTTTTTTTTCATGTCCGTGGATCCTCCAAAAATCAAGGAAGACCCACGGACGAAAAAACGGTCACGGATCACGGACCAACGGAAAATACGGTCGTGTGCATGAGGCCTAAGAATAATAACTTACATCGACGTGATTATGGGTAAAGGGGTTAATCACCCTAACTAATTTCCCTCTCCCACTGATGTAGTATATGAGATTATGATACTCTGCCTGCTAAGCTGTGCCATGCACACAGGCAGTTAACCTTAACAGCCAGAAAACCCTTTCTGAAGGTCAAGGGCTGTCATGGTAACTGATTGGAGCTCCATGATTTCTCTGCAGGAGCTTGAGAGAGCCTCCTACCTTTAACTAAGCCCACATATGCCGCTATCTCTATTAACCGCCTCCGGACCGCCTAACGCAGGATCGCGCTCCGGAGGCGGCAGTCTGGCGCATAGTCACTCATATATGCGCCATGTCGCGAGACGCAAGATTTCCTGTGAACGCGCGCACACAGGCGCGCGCGTTCACAGGATCGGAAGGTAAGAGAGTGGATCTCCAGCCTGCCAGTGGCGATCGTTCGCTGGCAGGCTGGAGATGCGATTTTTTTAACCCCTAACAGGTATATTAGACGCTGTTTTGATAACAGCGTCTAATATACCTGCTACCTGGTCCTCTGGTGGTCCCTTTTGTTTGGATCGACCACCAGAGGACACAGGTAGCTCAGCAAAGTAGCACCAAACACCACTACACTACACCCCCCCTGTCACTTATTAACCCCTTATGAACCACTGATCACCCCTGATCACCCCATATAGACTCCCTGATCACCCCCCTGTCATTGATCACCCCCCTGTCATTGATCACTCCCTTGTAAGGCTCCATTCAGACGTCCGCATGATTTCTACGGATCCACTGATACATGGATCGGATCCGTAAAATTCATGCGGACGTCTGAATGGAGCCTTACAGGGGGGTGATCAATGACGGGGGTGATCACCCCATATAGACTCCCTGATCACCCCCCTGTCATTGATCACCCCCCTGACATTGATCACTCCCCTGTAAGGCTCCATTCAGACGTCCGCATGATTTTTACGGATCCACTGATACATGGATCGGATCCGTAAAAATCATGCGGACGTCTGAATGGAGCCTTACAGGGGGGTGATCAATGACGAGGGTGATCACCCCATATAGACTCCCTGATCACCCCCCTGTGATTGATCACCCCCCTGACATTGATCACTCCCCTGTAAGGCTCCATTCAGACATCCTCATGATTTTTACGGATACACTGATAAATGGATCGGATCCGCAAAAATCATACGGACATCTGAATGGAGCCTTATAGGTGGGTGATCAATGACAGGGGGGTGATCACCCCATATAGACTCCCTGATCACCCCCCTGTCATTGATCACCCCCCTGTCATTGATCAACCCCCTGTCATTGATCACCCCCCTGTAAGGCTCCATTCAGACGTCCGCATGATTTTTCCGGATCCACTGATACATGGATCGGATCCGTAAAAATCATGCAGACGTCTAAATGGAGCCTTACAGGGGGGTGATCAATGACAGGGGGGTGATCACCCCATATAGACTCCCTGATCACCCCCCTGTCATTGATCACTCCCCTGTAAGGCTCCATTCAGACGTCCGCATGATTTTTACGGATCCACTGATACATGGATCGGATCCGCAAAACACATATGGACATCTGAATGGAGCCTTATAGGTGGGTGATCAATGACAGGGGGTTGATCACCCCATATAGACTCCCTGATCACCCCCCTGTCATTGATCACCCCCCTGTCATTGATCACCCCCCTGTAATTGATTACCCCCCTGTCATTGATCACTCCCCTGTAAGGCTCCATTCAGACGTCCGCATGATTTTTACGGATCCACTGATACATGGATCGGATCCGTAAAATTCATGCGGACGTCTGAATGGAGCCTTACAGGGGGGTGATCAATGATGGGGGTGATCACCCCATATAGACTCCCTGATCACCCCCCTGTCATTGATCACCCCCCTGTCATTGATCACTCCCCTGTAAGGCTCCATTCAGACGTCCGCATGATTTTTACGGATCCACTGATACATGGATCGGATCCGTAAAAATCATGCGGACGTCTGAATGGAGCCTTACAGGGGGGTGATCAATGACAGGGGTGATCACCCCATATAGACTCCCTGATCACCCCCCTGTCATTGATCACCCCCCTGACATTGATCACTCCCCTGTAAGGCTCCATTCAGACGTCCGCATGATTTTTACGGATCCACTGATAAATGGATCGGATCCGCAAAACACATACGGACATCTGAATGGAGCCTTATAGGTGGGTGATCACCCCATATAGACTCCCTGATCACCCCCCTGTCATTGATCACCCCCCTGTCATTGATCACCCCCCTGTCATTGATCACTCCCCTGTAAGGCTCCATTCAGACGTCCGCATGATTTTTACGGATCCACTGATACATGGATCGGATCCGTAAAAATCATGCGGACGTCTGAATGGAGCCTTACAGGGGGGTGATCAATGACAGGGGGGTGATCACCCCATATAGACTCCCTGATCACCCCCCTGTCATTGATCACTCCCCTGTAAGGCTCCATTCAGACGTCCGCATGATTTTTACGGATTCACTGATACATGGATCGGATCCGCAAAACACATACGGACATCTGAATGGAGCCTTATAGGTGGGTGATCAATGACAGGGGGGTGATCACCCCATATAGACTCCCTGATCACCCCCCTGTCATTGATCACCCCCCTGTCATTGATCACCCCCCTGTAAGGCTCCATTCAGACATTTTTTTGGCCCAAGTTAGCGGAAATATTATTATTTTTTCTTACAAAGTCTCATATTCCACTAACTTGTGTCAAAAAATAAAATCTCACATGAACTCCCCATACCCCTCACGGAATCCAAATGCGTAAAATTTTTAGACATTTATATTCCAGACTTCTTCTCACGCTTTAGGGCCCCTACAATGCCAGGGCAGTATAAATACCCCACATTAGACCCCATTTCGGAAAGAAGACACCCCCAGGTATTCCATGAGGGGCATATTGAGTCCATGAAAGATTGAAATTTTTGTCCCAAGTTAGCGGAAAGGGATACTTTGTGAGAGAAAAAAAAAGAAAATCAATTTCCGCTAACTTGAGCCAAAAAAAATAAATTTCTATGAACTCGCCATGCCCCTCATTGAATACCTTGGGGTGTCTTCTTTCCAAAATGGGGTCACATGTGGGGTATTTATACTGCCCTGGCATTTTAGGGGCCCTAAAGCGTGAGAAGAAGTCTGGGATCCAAATGTCTAAAAATGCCCTCATAAAAGGAATGAGGGCCCCTTTGTGCATCTAGGCTGCAAAAAAGTGTCACACATCTGATATCGCCGTACTCCGGAGAAGTTGGGCAATGTGTTTTGGGGTGTCATTTTACATATACCCATGCTGGGTGAGATAAATATCTTGGTCAAATACCAACTTTGTATAAAAAATGGGAAAAGTTGTCTTTTGCCGAGATATTTCTCTCACCCAGCATGAGTATATGTAAAAAGACACCCCAAAACACATTGCCCAACTTCTCCTGAATACGGCGATTCCACATGTGTGACACTTATTTGCAGCCTAGGTGGGCAAAGGGGCCCACATTCCAAAGAGCACCTTTCGGATTTCACAGGTCATTTACTTACTTACCACACATTAGGGCCCCTGGAAAATGCCAGGGCAGTATAACTACCCGACAAGTGACCCCATTTTGGAAAGAAGACACCCCAAGGTATTCCGTGAGGGGCATGGAGAGTTCCTAGAATTTTATATTTTTTGTCACAAGTTAGCGGAAAATGATGATTTTTTTTTTTTCTTACAAAGTCTCATATTCCACTAACTTGTGACAAAAAATAAAAACTTCTATGAACTCACTATGCCCATCAGCGAATACCTTGGGGTGTCTTCTTTCCAAAATGGGGTCACTTGTGGGGTAGTTATACTGCCCTGGCATTCTAGGGGCCCAAATGTGTGGTAAGTAGTTTAAAATCAAAATCTGTAAAAAATGGCCGGTGAAATCCGAAAGGTGCTCTTTGGAATGTGGGCCCCTTTAACCACCTAGGCTGCAAAAAAGAATCACACATGTGGTATTGCTGTACTCAGGAGAAGTTATGCAATGTGTTTTGGGGTGTCATTTTACATATACCCATGCTGGGTGAGATAAATATCTTGGTCAAAAGCCAACTTTGGATAAAAAAAATGGGAAAAGTTGTCTTTTGCCAAGATATTTCTCTCACCCAGCATGGGTATATGTAAAATGACACCCCAAAACACATTGCCCAACTTCTCCTGAGTACGGAGATACCAGATGTGTGACATTTTTTTGCAGCCTAGGTGGGCAAAGGGGCCGACATTCCAAAGAGCACCTTTCGGATTTCACCTGCCATTTTTTAAAGATTTTGATTTCAAACTACTTACCACACATTTGGGCCCCTAGAATGCCAGGGCAGTATAACTACCCCACAAGTGACCCCATTTTGGAAAGAAGACACCCCAAGGTATTCGCTGATGGGCATAGTGAGTTCATAGAAGTTTTTATTTTTTGTCACAAGTTAGTGGAATATGAGACTTTGTAAGAAATAAAAATAAAAAATCATCATTTTCCACTAACTTCTGACAAAAAATAAAAAGTTCTATGAACTCACTATGCCCATCAGCGAATACCTTAGGGTGTCTACTTTCCGAAATGGGGTCATTTGTGGGGTGTTTGTACTGTCTGGGCATTGTAGAACCTCAGGAAACATGACAGGTGCTCAGAAAGTCAGAGTTGCTTCAAAAAGCGGAAATTCACATTTTTGTATCATAGTTTGAAAACGCTATAACTTTTATCCAAACCATTTTTTTTTTACCCAAACATTTTTTTTTATCAACGACATGTAGAACAATAAATTTAGAGAAAAATTTATATATGGATGTTGTTTTTTTTTGCAAAATTTTACAACTGAAAGGGAAAAATGTCATTTTTTTGCAAAAAAATTGTAAAATTTCGATTAATAACAAAAAAAGTAAAAATGTCAGCAGCAATGAAATACCACCAAATGAAAGCTCTATTAGTGAGAAGAAAAGGAGGTAAAATTCATTTGGGTGGTAAGTTGCATGACCGAGCAATAAACGGTGAAAGTAGTATAGGTCAGAAGTGTAAAAAGTGGACTGGTCATTAAGGGTGTTTAAGCTATAGGGGCTGAGGTGGTTAAACACGGCATCTAAGCCGAGTTTGGAGTTATCGCCCATCCTTTCCATTTTGGCTGCGCTGTTTTCTACAGCCAGCACCCGTTGCTCATGGAACGTGCTCAGCCCGGCTGCCTGCTCCATACAACCCCTTACGCATAATAACGTACATCTATGTGAAATGGGTGAAGGGGTTAATCCCCCCTCTCCAATCCTCCTCTCCCATTTTATTCCACTTCCCATCTTTCCTTCTCAATTTGTCTCTCTCTCATCCCCCTATTTTTACATGAACCCTGAGATATATACAGTAGTTATGTCCCTAGCGTATTATAAATATTAATGTCTGTAGCATGTAGCAGGAACATATTATCACACCTCTGACTTTTTATAGGTGACGGATGCCCAGTGAAATGGTGGACCTGACATATTCCCTGGTCAACTACAAGAAAAGAATCACAAGACAGGTAATTAATATTTATATTAATTACTGATAATAATCAGGCTAGACATGAGTTCTAGTCCTGAAGTATCTTCCTGATACATGTGGATATACAGTATGTGGTTTCCATATGTATATCATATACAGACACTTCTATTATAACACAACTATATCTCAGGTATAGAGATAAGGAAGCTTCTTTTTCTTTACTTCTATAATCAGGAATAGCCATGTCTTTTAATTAGGATCAACTTGTTATGTTTTTTTAACCATTAAATGAGGGTATGCCCATTGTTCTCACTAACACATTGTAGGTGGGATGTTAGGGCCAGGGTGCTGTCTAGCACCCCACTATCTTATTTATCATGCTCCACCTTACCCTTTCTCCATCTCTCCCCTTTAACTCTCTGACCCTTTCTCTAACCCCTTAAAGACAAAGCACATTTTCATCTTTGAATTTTATTTTTTCCTCCCCTTATTCCAAGAGCAATAACTTTTAAAATGTTTCATTTACATAGCCATATTAGGGGTTATTTTTTTTGTGAAACAAGATGTATTTTAGTCAGCTTTTTTTTTAACATAAAAATGTAAGCCCCGGTAGAGAGCTAGGATCTGCGCCCTTCTGATCACTTGTCACATAGACCAGAATAGAGCACTATTGTGGTCCGTTAGATTCTGACATACTCCCTGCTGAGCTGTGCCTTGTGCAGAGCTTTACAGGGGGTTGAACATGACAGCCTGAAGACCCAGGGCTGTCATGGTTTTCTACTGGAGCCCCATGATTTAGCTGCAGGGGCTTGGATCGAAATGCGGAGAGAGCCCCCTCCCTCACCACACATGGCTGGGTGTCATGGCTGATTCTGGTCATTGTGGTCAGGTTCCGGCTGTGTTATACAGCCAGAATCTAATGTGTTTGGAGCCTGCTCCATGCAACCACTTATGCATAATACCGTACATGTATGCGATTATGCATAAAAGGTTTAATCCCCCCCTAACTAATCCCCCTCTTGCACTATTGTGGTGCATGAATTTATGACACCCTGCCTGTTAAGCTGTCCCTTGTGCACTGTTTTATACGCCGTTAACCATGATAGCCCGAAGCCTTTAAGAAGGCACTGGGCTGTTGTGGCAACTGGTTGGAGCTCCGTGATTTTGCTGCAGGGGCTTGGATAGGAAAGCAGAAGGAGCCTTTTTCCTCTGCCTAACCCCACATATGCAGCTATCTCTATGAAACCCTGAATCTGAGCAGTTGAATGACACAGTTTGGCCCCATCGCTGATACCGGTAATTCTGACTGTACCCTATTATTCAGCCAGCACCTATCATGTATAGAGTGGGCTCAGCGCAGTAAACTGCTCCATACTACCCGTTACGCAATACCACGTACATGTACGTGATTATGTGTGAATGGGTTAAATCCCCAAGACACACACTAATACCCCTATCCCACTATTGTGGTCCAAGAGATTATTACCCTCTGCTTGCTAAGCTGTGCCTCATGCTCAGTTTTTCAGGCAGTTAACCAAGACAGCCTGACGACCCTTTCTAAAGGACCAGGGCTGGCATGGTAACTAATTGGATCTCCATCATTTCACTGCTGGGGCTTGGTATGAAAGGCCGAAGGATCTCCCTCCTTTTGCCTAACCCCACACATGCAGCTATCTCTACTAAACGTGGCATCTGAGATATTAAATGACCAAGTTTGAGGTCATTGCGGATCTAATTATTTTGGCTGGGCTGTATTGTACAGCAAGCACACATCGTGTATGGAGTGGGCTTAGTGACGTAACCTGCACCATACAACCCCTTAAGCATAATTAGGAACATGAACGTGATTATGCGTGAAGGGGTTAATCCCCCTCTCCCACTATTGTAGTCCATGAGATTATTATACTCTGCCTGCTGAGCTTTATGTTGTGAACGGTTATACAGGCACTTAACCATGACAGCCCAAAAACCCTTTTTTAAGATCTAGGGCTGTCATGGTAACTGATTGGAGCTCCGTGATTTCATAGCAGGGGCTTTGATCGGGAGGCAGAAGGAGCACCCTCCTTCTGACTAGCAACACATATGTTGCTGTCTTTAGGAAACATGGCAGCTGAGTGGTTAAATGACCGGGTTTGGCTTCATCGCTGATCCTGGTCATTTTGGCTGGGCTGTAATATACAGCCAGCACCTGTCATTTAAGGAGCAGCCTAAGCGCAACTAACTTCTCTATACAACCCCTTAAGAATAATAACGTATTTCCACGTAATTAAGGGTGAAGGGGTTAATCACCCTAACTAATTTCCCTCTCCCACTATTGTAGTATATGAGATTATGATACTCTGCCTGCTAAGCTGTGCCATGGTCACAGTTTTACAGGCAGTTAACTATGACAGCCATAAAACCCTTTCTGAAGATCAAGGGCTGTCATGGTAACTGAATGGAGCTCCATGATTTCTCAGAAGGAGCTTGAATCGGAAGGTAAAGAGAGCCCCCTCCATTTGACTAAGCCCACATATGCCACTATCTTTATTAAACACGGCATCTAATCCGAGTTTGGAGTTATCGCCCCTCCTTGCCATTTTGGCTGCGCTGTTTTCTACAGCCAGCACCCGTTGCTCATGTAATGGGCTCAGCGCAGCTGCCTGCTCCATATAACCCCTTACGCATAATAACGTACATCTATGTGATTATGGGTAAAGGGGTTAATCCCCCTCTCCTATCCTCCTCTCCCATTTTATTCCACTTCCCATCTTCCCTTCTCAATTTGTCTCTCTCTCACCTCCGTATTTTTACATGAACCCTGAGATATATAGTTATGTCCCTAGCGTGTTATAAATATTAATGTCTGTAGCATGTAGCAGGAACATATTATCACACCTCTGACTTTTTATAGGTGACGGATGCCCAGTGAAATGGTGGACCTGACATATTCCCTGGTCAACTAAAAGAAAAGAATCACAAGACAGGTAATTAATATTTATATTAATTACTGATAATAATCAGGCTAGACATGAGTTCTAGTCCTGAAGTATCTTCCTGATACATGTGGATATACAGTATGTGGTTTCCATATGTATATCATATACAAACACTTCTATTATAACACAACCATATCTCAGGTATAGAGATAAGGAAGCTTCTTTTTCTTTACTTCTATAATCAGGAAAAGCCATGTCTTTTAATTAGGATAAACTTGTTATGTTTTTTTAATCATTAAATGAGGGTATGCCCATTGTTCTCACTAACACATTGTAGGTGGGATGTTAGGGCCAAGGTTCTGTCTAGCACCCCACTATCTTATTTATCATGCTCCACCTTACCCTTTCTCCATCTCTCCCCTTTTAGTCTCTGACCCTTTCTCTAACCCCTTAAAGACAAAGCACATTTTCATCTTTGCATTTTATTTTTTCCTCCCCTTATTCCAAGAGCAATAACTTTTAAAATGTTCCATTTACATAGCCATATTACGGGTTATTTTTTTGGCGAAACAAGATGTATTTTAGTCAGCTTTTTAAAAAAAATAAAAATGTAAGCCCCGGTAGAGAGCTAGGATCTGCGCCCTTCTGATCGCTTGTCACATAGACCAGAATAGAGCACTATTGTGGTCCGTTAGATTCTGACATACTCCCTGCTGAGCTGTGCCTTGTGCAGAGCTTTAAAGGGGGTTGAACATGACAGCCTGAAGACCCAGGGCTGTCATGGTTTTCTACTGGAGCCCCATGATTTAGCTGCAGGGGCTTGTATCAAAATGTGGAGGGAGCCCCCTCCCTCACCACACATGGCTGGGTGTCATGGCTGATTCTGGTCATTGTGGTCAGGTTCCGGCTGTGTTATACAGCCAGAATCTAATGTGTTTGGAGCCTGCTCCATGCAACCACTCATGCATAATACCGTACATGTATGCGATTATGCATAAAAGGTTTAATCCCCCCCTAACTAATCCCCCTCTTGCACTATTGTGGTGCATGAAATTATGACACCCTGCCTGTTAAGCTGTCCCTTGTGCACTGTTTTACACGCCGTTAACCATGATAGCCCGAAGCCTTTAAGAAGGCCCAGGGCTGTTGTGGCAACTGGTTGGAGCTCCGTGATTTTGCTGCAGGGGCTTGGATAGGAAAGCAGAAGGAGCCTTTTTCCTCTGCCTAACCCCACATATGCAGCTATCTCTTTGAAACCCTGAATCTGAGCAGTTGAATGACACAGTTTTGCCCCATCGCTGATACCGGTAATTCTGACTGTACCATATTATACAGCCAGCACCTATCATGTATAGAGTGGGCTCAGCGCAGTAAACTGCTCCATACTACCCGTTACGCAATACCACGTACATGTACGTGATTATGTGTGAATGGGTTAAATCCCCAAAACACACACTAATACCCCTATCCCACTATTGTGGTCCAAGAGATTATTACCCTCTGCTTGCTAAGCTGTGCCTCGTGCTCATTTTTTCAGGCAGTTAACCAAGACAGCCTGACGACCCTTTCTAAAGGACCAGGGCTGGCATTGTAACTAATTGGATCTCCGTCATTTCACTGCTGGGGCTTGGTATGAAAGGCCGAAAGAGCTCCCTCCTTTTGCCTAACCCCACACATGCAGCTATCTCTACTAAACGTGGCATCTGAGATATTAAATGACCAAGTTTGAGGTCATTGCAGATCTAATCATTTTGGCTGGACTGTATTGTACAGAAAGCACACATCGTGTATGGAGTGGGCTTAGTGACGTAACCTGCACCATACAACCCCTTAAGCATAATTAGGAACATGAACGTGATTATG